>NW_028273626.1:342500-505000 GCF_024610735.1 Ursus americanus
GGGCCCTGTGGTTTCTTCCAGAAAAGTGGAGGGCATTTGCTTTACCTTGCCACAACCACTTGTGAGAGGGTCTGCACTCAGGAAAACTGTTTCCGTGGGAAGCCGGCTTTTTGCAAAGGGGTCTCAGGGCCGTGGGGCTCAGCTGTCCCTCTGGATCCCCAAAGCACAGGGACGAGGTGAGGGGCTTGGACGGTGCCTGGGCAATGTTGTTTCTTACACCTGGGTGTGTGGCATTTTGTTGACCTGGCTACCCCCACTTGGGATAGGTTTTCCACAGCAAGCACCTCTTGTTCGACTGAAGCCGTTTTTGCCTCAGGGTCTCCGGGCTGTGTTCGTTGGGGTTGAACTCCTGCTAGCAAAACTGCCGGGATGAGGGAAGGGTTCAGACTGTGTCTGGGCCCTGTGGTCTCTTCCAGGTCAGTGTATGGCATTTCCTTCCCCTTGCCACAGGCACCTGGGAGCATGTCTGCACGTGGAGAAAGACTGTCCCATGGGAAGCCGATTTTTGTCAAACGGGTCCCAGTGCCCTGCTCCTCTCTTTTCACTCCTGCTGCCTGAAGCCCAGGGAGGATGGGAGGGCTTAGAACATGGCTGGGCACTGTGGTTTCTTTCAGAGAAGTGGAGGGCATTTGCTTTACCTTGCCACAACCACTTGGGATAGGGTCTGCACCTCAGGAAAACTGTTTCCGTGGGAAGCCGGCTTTTTGCAAAGGGGTCTCAGGGCCGAGGGGCTTGGCTGTCCCTCCGGCTCCCCAAAGCACAGGGACGAGGTATGGGGCTTAGACCGTGCCTGGGCAATCTTGTTTCTTACACCTGGGTTTGTGGCATTTTGTTGACCTGGCTACCCCCACTTGAGATAGGTTTTCCACTCAAGCACCTCTTGTTCGTCGGAAGACGTTTTTGCCTCAGGGTCTCTGGGCTGTGTTCGTTGAGGTTGTATTCCTGCTAGCAAAACCGCCGGATGAGGGAAGGGTTCAGACTGTGCCTGGGCCCTGTGGTCTCTTCCAGGTCAGTGTATGGCATTTCCTTCCCCTTGCCACAGGCACCTGGGAGCATGTCTGCACGTGGAGAAAGACTTTCCCGTGGGAAGCCGGTTTTTGTCAAACGGGTCCCAGTGCTCTGCTCCTCTCTTTTCACTCCTGCTGCCAGAAGCCCAGGGAGGATGGGAGGGCTTAGAACATGGCTGGGCACTGTGGTTTCTTCCAGAGAAGTGGAGGGCATTTGCATTACCTTGCCACAACCACTTGGGATAGGGTGTGCACCTCAGGAAAACTGTTTCCGTGGGAAGCCGGCTTTTTGCAAAGGTGTCTCAGGGCCGTGGGCCTCGGGTGTCCCTCCGGCTCCCCAAAGCACAGGGACGAGTTGTGGGGTTTAGACCGTGCCTGGGCAATGTTGTTTCTTACACCTGGGTGTGTGGCATTTCGTTGACCTGGCTACTCCCACTTGGGATAGGTTTTCCACAGCAAGCACCTCTTGTTCGTCGGAAGCCGTTTTTGCCCCAGGGGACTCGGGGCTGTGTTCGTTGGGGTTGAACTCCTGCTAGCAAAACCGCCGGATGAGGGAAGGGTTCAGTCTGTGCCTGGGCCCTGTGGTCTCTTCCAGGTCAGTGTATGGCATTTCCTTCCCCTTGCCACAGGCACCTGGGAGCATGTCTGCACGTGGAGAAAGACTTTCCCGTGGGAAGCCGGTTTTTGTCAAACGGGTCCCAGTGCTCTGCTCCTCTCTTTTCACTCCTGCTGCCAGAAGCCCAGGGAGGATGGGAGGGCTTAGAACATGGCTGGGCACTGTGGTTTCTTCCAGAGAAGTGGAGGGCATTTGCATTACCTTGCCACAACCACTTGGGATAGGGTCTGCACCTCAGGAAAACTGTTTCCGTGGGAAGCCGGCTTTTTGCAAAGGGGTCTCAGGGCCGAGGGGCTTGGCTGTCCCTCCGGCTCCCCAAAGCACAGGGACGAGGTATGGGGCTTAGACCGTGCCTGGGCAATGTTGTTTCTTACACCTGGGTTTGTGGCATTTTGTTGACCTGGCTACCCCCACTTGATATAGGTTTTCCAGTCAAGCACCTCTTGTTCGTCGGAAGCCGTTTTTACCTCAGGGTCTCTGGGCTGTGTTCGTTGGGGTTGAACTCCTGCTAGCAAAACCGCCGGATGAGGGAAGGGTTCAGACTGTGCCTGGGCCCTGTGGTCTCTTCCAGGTCAGTGTATGGCATTTCCTTCCCCTTGCCACAGGTACCTGAGAGCATGTCTGCACGTGGAGAAAGACTTTCCCGTGGGAAGCCGGTTTTTGTCAAACGGGTCCCAGTGCTCTGCTCCTCTCTTTCCACTCGTGCTGCCAGAAGCCCAGGGAGGATGGGAGGGCTTAGAACATGGCTGGGCACTGTGGTTTCTTCCAGAGAAGTGGAGGGCATTTGCATTACCTTGCCACAACCACTTGGGATAGGGTGTGCACCTCAGGAAAACTGTTCCCGTGGGAAGCCGGCTTTTTGCAAAGGAGTCTCAGGGTCGTGTGCCTCGGGTGTCCCGCCGGCTCCCCAAAGCACAGGGACGAGGTGAGGGGCTTAGACCGTGCCTGGGCAATGTTGTTTCTTACACCTGGGTGTGTGGCATTTCGTTGACCTGGCTACTCCCACTTGGGATAGGTTTTCCACAGCAAGCACCTCTTGTTCGTCGGAAGCCGTTTTTGCCCCAGGGGACTCGGGGCTGTGTTCGTTGGGGTTGAACTCCTGCTAGCAAAACCGCCGGATGAGGGAAGGGTTCAGTCTGTGCCTGGGCCCTGTGGTCTCTTCCAGGTCAGTGTATGGCATTTCCTTCCCCTTGCCACAGGCACCTGGGAGCATGTCTGCACGTGGAGAAAGACTTTCCCGTGGGAAGCCGGTTTTTGTCAAACGGGTCCCAGTGCTCTGCTCCTCTCTTTTCACTCCTGCTGCCAGAAGCCCAGGGAGGATGGGAGGGCTTAGAACATGGCTGGGCACTGTGGTTTCTTCCAGAGAAGTGGAGGGCATTTGCATTACCTTGCCACAACCACTTGGGATAGGGTGTGCACCTCAGGAAAACTGTTTCCGTGGGAAGCCGGCTTTTTGCAAAGGTGTCTCAGGGCCGTGGGCCTCGGGTGTCCCTCCGGCTCCCCAAAGCACAGGGACGAGGTGAGGGGCTTAGACCGTGCCTGGGCAATGTTGTTTCTTACACCTGGGTGTGTGGCATTTTGTTGACCTGGCTACACCCACTTGGGATAGGTTTTCCACAGCAAGCACCTCTTGTTCGTCGGAAGCCGTTTTTGCCTCAGGGACTCCGGGCTGTGTTCGTTGGGGTTGAACTCATGCTAGCAAAACTGCCGGGATGAGGGAAGGGTTCAGACTGTGCCTGGGCCCTGTGGTCTCTTCCAGTTCAGTGTATGGCATTTCCTTCCCCATGCCACAGGCACCTGGGAGCATGTCTGCACGTGGAGAAAGACTTTCCCGTGGGAAGCCGGTTTTTCTCAAACGGGTCCCAGTGCCCTGCTCCTCTCTTTCCACTCCTGCTGCCAGAAGCCCAGGGAGGATGGGAGGGCTTAGAACATGGCTGGGCACTGTGGTTTCTTCCAGAGAAGTGGAGGGCATTTGCTTTACCTTGCCACAACCACTTGGGATAGGGTCTGCACCTCAGGAAAACTGTTTCCGTGGGAAGCCGGCTTTTTGCAAAGGGGTCTCAGGGCCGAGGGGCTTGGCTGTCCCTCCGGCTCCCCAAAGCACAGGGACGAGGTATGGGGCTTAGACCGTGCCTGGACAATGTTGTTTCTTACACCTGGGTTTGTTACATTTTGTTGACCTGGCTACCCCCACTTGAGATAGGTTTTCCAGTCAAGCACCTCTTGTTCGTCGGAAGCCGTTTTTGCCTCAGGGTCTCCGGGCTGTGTTCGTTTGGGTTGAACTCCTGCTAGCAAAACCACCGGGATGAGGGAAGGGTTCAGACTGTGCCTGGGCCCTGTGGTCTCTTCCAGGTCAGTGTATGGCATTTCCTTCCCCTTGCCACAGGCACCTGGGAGCTAGTCTGCACGTGGAGAAAGACTTTCCCGGGGGAAGCCGGTTTTTGTCAAACGGGTCCCAGTGCTCTGCTCCTCTCTTTTCACTCCTGCTGCCAGAAGCCCAGGGAGGATGGGAGGGCTTAGAACATGGCTAGGCACTGTGGTTTTTTCCAGAGAAGTGGAGGGCATTTGCTTTACCTTGCTACAACCACTTGGGATAGTGTGTGTACCTAAGGAAAACTGTTTCGGTGGGAAGCCGGCTTTTTGCAAAGGGGTCTCAGGGCCGTGGGCCTCGGGTGTCCCTCCGGCTCCCCAAAGCACAGGGACGAGGTGAGGAGCTTAGACCGTGCCTGGGCAATGTTGTTTCTTACACCTGGGTGTGTGGCATTTCGTTTACCTGGCTACTCCCACTTGGGATAGGTTTTCCACAGCAAGCACCTCTTGTTCGTCGGAAGCCGTTTTTGCCTCAGGGACTCCGGGCTGTGTTCGTTGGGGTTGAACTCATGCTAGCAAAACTGCCGGGATGAGGGAAGGGTTCAGTCTGTGCCTGGGCCCTGTGGTCTCTTCCAGGTCAGTGTATGGCATTTCCTTCCCCTTGCCACAGGCACCTGGGAGCATGTCTGCACGTGGAGAAAGACTTTCCCGTGGGAAGCCGGTTTTTGTCAAACGGGTCCAAGTGCCCTGCTCCTCTCTTTTCACTCCTGTTGCCAGAAGCCCTGGGAGGATTGGAGGGCTTAGAACATGGCTGGGCCCTGTGGTTTCTTCCAGAAAAGTGGAGGGCATTTGCTTTACCTTGCCACAACCACTTGTGAGAGGGTCTGCACTCAGGAAAACTGTTTCCGTGGGAAGCCGGCTTTTTGCAAAGGGGTCTCAGGGCCGTGGGGCTCAGCTGTCCCTCTGGATCCCCAAAGCACAGGGACGAGGTGAGGGGCTTGGACGGTGCCTGGGCAATGTTGTTTCTTACACCTGGGTGTGTGGCATTTTGTTGACCTGGCTACCCCCACTTGGGATAAGTTTTCCACAGCAAGCACCTCTTGTTCGACTGAAGCCGTTTTTGCCTCAGGGTCTCCGGGCTGTGTTCGTTGGGGTTGAACTCCTGCTAGCAAAACTGCCGGGATGAGGGAAGGGTTCAGACTGTGTCTGGGCCCTGTGGTCTCTTCCAGGTCAGTGTATGGCATTTCCTTCCCCTTGCCACAGGCACCTGGGAGCATGTCTGCACGTGGAGAAAGACTGTCCCATGGGAAGCCGATTTTTGTCAAACGGGTCCCAGTGCCCTGCTCCTCTCTTTTCACTCCTGCTGCCTGAAGCCCAGGGAGGATGGGAGGGCTTAGAACATGGCTGGGCACTGTGGTTTCTTCCAGAGAAGTGGAGGGCATTTGCTTTACCTTGCCACAACCACTTGGGATAGGGTCTGCACCTCAGGAAAACTGTTTCCGTGGGAAGCCGGCTTTTTGCAAAGGGGTCTCAGGGCCGAGGGGCTTGGCTGTCCCTCCGGCTCCCCAAAGCACAGGGACGAGGTATGGGGCTTAGACCGTGCCTGGGCAATCTTGTTTCTTACACCTGGGTTTGTGGCATTTTGTTGACCTGGCTACCCCCACTTGAGATAGGTTTTCCACTCAAGCACCTCTTGTTCGTCGGAAGACGTTTTTGCCTCAGGGTCTCTGGGCTGTGTTCGTTGAGGTTGTATTCCTGCTAGCAAAACCGCCGGATGAGGGAAGGGTTCAGACTGTGCCTGGGCCCTGTGGTCTCTTCCAGGTCAGTGTATGGCATTTCCTTCCCCTTGCCACAGGCACCTGGGAGCATGTCTGCACGTGGAGAAAGACTTTCCCGTGGGAAGCCGGTTTTTGTCAAACGGGTCCCAGTGCTCTGCTCCTCTCTTTTCACTCCTGCTGCCAGAAGCCCAGGGAGGATGGGAGGGCTTAGAACATGGCTGGGCACTGTGGTTTCTTCCAGAGAAGTGGAGGGCATTTGCATTACCTTGCCACAACCACTTGGGATAGGGTGTGCACCTCAGGAAAACTGTTTCCGTGGGAAGCCGGCTTTTTGCAAAGGTGTCTCAGGGCCGTGGGCCTCGGGTGTCCCTCCGGCTCCCCAAAGCACAGGGACGAGTTGTGGGGTTTAGACCGTGCCTGGGCAATGTTGTTTCTTACACCTGGGTGTGTGGCATTTCGTTGACCTGGCTACTCCCACTTGGGATAGGTTTTCCACAGCAAGCACCTCTTGTTCGTCGGAAGCCGTTTTTGCCCCAGGGGACTCGGGGCTGTGTTCGTTGGGGTTGAACTCCTGCTAGCAAAACCGCCGGATGAGGGAAGGGTTCAGTCTGTGCCTGGGCCCTGTGGTCTCTTCCAGGTCAGTGTATGGCATTTCCTTCCCCTTGCCACAGGCACCTGGGAGCATGTCTGCACGTGGAGAAAGACTTTCCCGTGGGAAGCCGGTTTTTGTCAAACGGGTCCCAGTGCTCTGCTCCTCTCTTTTCACTCCTGCTGCCAGAAGCCCAGGGAGGATGGGAGGGCTTAGAACATGGCTGGGCACTGTGGTTTCTTCCAGAGAAGTGGAGGGCATTTGCATTACCTTGCCACAACCACTTGGGATAGGGTCTGCACCTCAGGAAAACTGTTTCCGTGGGAAGCCGGCTTTTTGCAAAGGGGTCTCAGGGCCGAGGGGCTTGGCTGTCCCTCCGGCTCCCCAAAGCACAGGGACGAGGTATGGGGCTTAGACCGTGCCTGGGCAATGTTGTTTCTTACACCTGGGTTTGTGGCATTTTGTTGACCTGGCTACCCCCACTTGATATAGGTTTTCCAGTCAAGCACCTCTTGTTCGTCGGAAGCCGTTTTTACCTCAGGGTCTCTGGGCTGTGTTCGTTGGGGTTGAACTCCTGCTAGCAAAACCACCGGGATGAGGGAAGGGTTCAGACTGTGCCTGGGCCCTGTGGTCTCTTCCAGGTCAGTGTATGGCATTTCCTTCCCCTTGCCACAGGTACCTGAGAGCATGTCTGCACGTGGAGAAAGACTTTCCCGTGGGAAGCCGGTTTTTGTCAAACGGGTCCCAGTGCTCTGCTCCTCTCTTTCCACTCGTGCTGCCAGAAGCCCAGGGAGGATGGGAGGGCTTAGAACATGGCTGGGCACTGTGGTTTCTTCCAGAGAAGTGGAGGGCATTTGCATTACCTTGCCACAACCACTTGGGATAGGGTGTGCACCTCAGGAAAACTGTTCCCGTGGGAAGCCGGCTTTTTGCAAAGGAGTCTCAGGGTCGTGTGCCTCGGGTGTCCCGCCGGCTCCCCAAAGCACAGGGACGAGGTGAGGGGCTTAGACCGTGCCTGGGCAATGTTGTTTCTTACACCTGGGTGTGTGGCATTTCGTTGACCTGGCTACTCCCACTTGGGATAGGTTTTCCACAGCAAGCACCTCTTGTTCGTCGGAAGCCGTTTTTGCCCCAGGGGACTCGGGGCTGTGTTCGTTGGGGTTGAACTCCTGCTAGCAAAACCGCCGGATGAGGGAAGGGTTCAGTCTGTGCCTGGGCCCTGTGGTCTCTTCCAGGTCAGTGTATGGCATTTCCTTCCCCTTGCCACAGGCACCTGGGAGCATGTCTGCACGTGGAGAAAGACTTTCCCGTGGGAAGCCGGTTTTTGTCAAACGGGTCCCAGTGCTCTGCTCCTCTCTTTTCACTCCTGCTGCCAGAAGCCCAGGGAGGATGGGAGGGCTTAGAACATGGCTGGGCACTGTGGTTTCTTCCAGAGAAGTGGAGGGCATTTGCATTACCTTGCCACAACCACTTGGGATAGGGTGTGCACCTCAGGAAAACTGTTTCCGTGGGAAGCCGGCTTTTTGCAAAGGTGTCTCAGGGCCGTGGGCCTCGGGTGTCCCTCCGGCTCCCCAAAGCACAGGGACGAGGTGAGGGGCTTAGACCGTGCCTGGGCAATGTTGTTTCTTACACCTGGGTGTGTGGCATTTTGTTGACCTGGCTACACCCACTTGGGATAGGTTTTCCACAGCAAGCACCTCTTGTTCGTCGGAAGCCGTTTTTGCCTCAGGGACTCCGGGCTGTGTTCGTTGGGGTTGAACTCATGCTAGCAAAACTGCCGGGATGAGGGAAGGGTTCAGACTGTGCCTGGGCCCTGTGGTCTCTTCCAGTTCAGTGTATGGCATTTCCTTCCCCATGCCACAGGCACCTGGGAGCATGTCTGCACGTGGAGAAAGACTTTCCCGTGGGAAGCCGGTTTTTCTCAAACGGGTCCCAGTGCCCTGCTCCTCTCTTTCCACTCCTGCTGCCAGAAGCCCAGGGAGGATGGGAGGGCTTAGAACATGGCTGGGCACTGTGGTTTCTTCCAGAGAAGTGGAGGGCATTTGCTTTACCTTGCCACAACCACTTGGGATAGGGTCTGCACCTCAGGAAAACTGTTTCCGTGGGAAGCCGGCTTTTTGCAAAGGGGTCTCAGGGCCGAGGGGCTTGGCTGTCCCTCCGGCTCCCCAAAGCACAGGGACGAGGTATGGGGCTTAGACCGTGCCTGGACAATGTTGTTTCTTACACCTGGGTTTGTTACATTTTGTTGACCTGGCTACCCCCACTTGAGATAGGTTTTCCAGTCAAGCACCTCTTGTTCGTCGGAAGCCGTTTTTGCCTCAGGGTCTCCGGGCTGTGTTCGTTTGGGTTGAACTCCTGCTAGCAAAACCACCGGGATGAGGGAAGGGTTCAGACTGTGCCTGGGCCCTGTGGTCTCTTCCAGGTCAGTGTATGGCATTTCCTTCCCCTTGCCACAGGCACCTGGGAGCTAGTCTGCACGTGGAGAAAGACTTTCCCGGGGGAAGCCGGTTTTTGTCAAACGGGTCCCAGTGCTCTGCTCCTCTCTTTTCACTCCTGCTGCCAGAAGCCCAGGGAGGATGGGAGGGCTTAGAACATGGCTAGGCACTGTGGTTTTTTCCAGAGAAGTGGAGGGCATTTGCTTTACCTTGCTACAACCACTTGGGATAGTGTGTGTACCTAAGGAAAACTGTTTCGGTGGGAAGCCGGCTTTTTGCAAAGGGGTCTCAGGGCCGTGGGCCTCGGGTGTCCCTCCGGCTCCCCAAAGCACAGGGACGAGGTGAGGAGCTTAGACCGTGCCTGGGCAATGTTGTTTCTTACACCTGGGTGTGTGGCATTTCGTTTACCTGGCTACTCCCACTTGGGATAGGTTTTCCACAGCAAGCACCTCTTGTTCGTCGGAAGCCGTTTTTGCCTCAGGGACTCCGGGCTGTGTTCGTTGGGGTTGAACTCATGCTAGCAAAACTGCCGGGATGAGGGAAGGGTTCAGTCTGTGCCTGGGCCCTGTGGTCTCTTCCAGGTCAGTGTATGGCATTTCCTTCCCCTTGCCACAGGCACCTGGGAGCATGTCTGCACGTGGAGAAAGACTTTCCCGTGGGAAGCCGGTTTTTGTCAAACGGGTCCAAGTGCCCTGCTCCTCTCTTTTCACTCCTGTTGCCAGAAGCCCTGGGAGGATTGGAGGGCTTAGAACATGGCTGGGCCCTGTGGTTTCTTCCAGAAAAGTGGAGGGCATTTGCTTTACCTTGCCACAACCACTTGTGAGAGGGTCTGCACTCAGGAAAACTGTTTCCGTGGGAAGCCGGCTTTTTGCAAAGGGGTCTCAGGGCCGTGGGGCTCAGCTGTCCCTCTGGATCCCCAAAGCACAGGGACGAGGTGAGGGGCTTGGACGGTGCCTGGGCAATGTTGTTTCTTACACCTGGGTGTGTGGCATTTTGTTGACCTGGCTACCCCCACTTGGGATAAGTTTTCCACAGCAAGCACCTCTTGTTCGACTGAAGCCGTTTTTGCCTCAGGGTCTCCGGGCTGTGTTCGTTGGGGTTGAACTCCTGCTAGCAAAACTGCCGGGATGAGGGAAGGGTTCAGACTGTGTCTGGGCCCTGTGGTCTCTTCCAGGTCAGTGTATGGCATTTCCTTCCCCTTGCCACAGGCACCTGGGAGCATGTCTGCACGTGGAGAAAGACTGTCCCATGGGAAGCCGATTTTTGTCAAACGGGTCCCAGTGCCCTGCTCCTCTCTTTTCACTCCTGCTGCCTGAAGCCCAGGGAGGATGGGAGGGCTTAGAACATGGCTGGGCACTGTGGTTTCTTCCAGAGAAGTGGAGGGCATTTGCTTTACCTTGCCACAACCACTTGGGATAGGGTCTGCACCTCAGGAAAACTGTTTCCGTGGGAAGCCGGCTTTTTGCAAAGGGGTCTCAGGGCCGAGGGGCTTGGCTGTCCCTCCGGCTCCCCAAAGCACAGGGACGAGGTATGGGGCTTAGACCGTGCCTGGGCAATCTTGTTTCTTACACCTGGGTTTGTGGCATTTTGTTGACCTGGCTACCCCCACTTGAGATAGGTTTTCCACTCAAGCACCTCTTGTTCGTCGGAAGACGTTTTTGCCTCAGGGTCTCTGGGCTGTGTTCGTTGAGGTTGTATTCCTGCTAGCAAAACCGCCGGATGAGGGAAGGGTTCAGACTGTGCCTGGGCCCTGTGGTCTCTTCCAGGTCAGTGTATGGCATTTCCTTCCCCTTGCCACAGGCACCTGGGAGCATGTCTGCACGTGGAGAAAGACTTTCCCGTGGGAAGCCGGTTTTTGTCAAACGGGTCCCAGTGCTCTGCTCCTCTCTTTTCACTCCTGCTGCCAGAAGCCCAGGGAGGATGGGAGGGCTTAGAACATGGCTGGGCACTGTGGTTTCTTCCAGAGAAGTGGAGGGCATTTGCATTACCTTGCCACAACCACTTGGGATAGGGTGTGCACCTCAGGAAAACTGTTTCCGTGGGAAGCCGGCTTTTTGCAAAGGTGTCTCAGGGCCGTGGGCCTCGGGTGTCCCTCCGGCTCCCCAAAGCACAGGGACGAGTTGTGGGGTTTAGACCGTGCCTGGGCAATGTTGTTTCTTACACCTGGGTGTGTGGCATTTCGTTGACCTGGCTACTCCCACTTGGGATAGGTTTTCCACAGCAAGCACCTCTTGTTCGTCGGAAGCCGTTTTTGCCCCAGGGGACTCGGGGCTGTGTTCGTTGGGGTTGAACTCCTGCTAGCAAAACCGCCGGATGAGGGAAGGGTTCAGTCTGTGCCTGGGCCCTGTGGTCTCTTCCAGGTCAGTGTATGGCATTTCCTTCCCCTTGCCACAGGCACCTGGGAGCATGTCTGCACGTGGAGAAAGACTTTCCCGTGGGAAGCCGGTTTTTGTCAAACGCGTCCCAGTGCTCTGCTCCTCTCTTTTCACTCCTGCTGCCAGAAGCCCAGGGAGGATGGGAGGGCTTAGAACATGGCTGGGCACTGTGGTTTCTTCCAGAGAAGTGGAGGGCATTTGCTTTACCTTGCCACAACCACTTGGGATAGGGTCTGCACCTCAGGAAAACTGTTTCCGTGGGAAGCCGGCTTTTTGCAAAGGGGTCTCAGGGCCGAGGGGCTTGGCTGTCCCTCCGGCTCCCCAAAGCACAGGGACGAGGTATGGGGCTTAGACCGTGCCTGGGCAATGTTGTTTCTTACACCTGGGTTTGTGGCATTTTGTTGACCTGGCTACCCCCACTTGATATAGGTTTTCCAGTCAAGCACCTCTTGTTCGTCGGAAGCCGTTTTTACCTCAGGGTCTCTGGGCTGTGTTCGTTGGGGTTGAACTCCTGCTAGCAAAACCGCCGGATGAGGGAAGGGTTCAGACTGTGCCTGGGCCCTGTGGTCTCTTCCAGGTCAGTGTATGGCATTTCCTTCCCCTTGCCACAGGTACCTGAGAGCATGTCTGCACGTGGAGAAAGACTTTCCCGTGGGAAGCCGGTTTTTGTCAAACGGGTCCCAGTGCTCTGCTCCTCTCTTTCCACTCGTGCTGCCAGAAGCCCAGGGAGGATGGGAGGGCTTAGAACATGGCTGGGCACTGTGGTTTCTTCCAGAGAAGTGGAGGGCATTTGCATTACCTTGCCACAACCACTTGGGATAGGGTGTGCACCTCAGGAAAACTGTTCCCGTGGGAAGCCGGCTTTTTGCAAAGGAGTCTCAGGGTCGTGTGCCTCGGGTGTCCCGCCGGCTCCCCAAAGCACAGGGACGAGGTGAGGGGCTTAGACCGTGCCTGGGCAATGTTGTTTCTTACACCTGGGTGTGTGGCATTTCGTTGACCTGGCTACTCCCACTTGGGATAGGTTTTCCACAGCAAGCACCTCTTGTTCGTCGGAAGCCGTTTTTGCCCCAGGGGACTCGGGGCTGTGTTCGTTGGGGTTGAACTCCTGCTAGCAAAACCGCCGGATGAGGGAAGGGTTCAGTCTGTGCCTGGGCCCTGTGGTCTCTTCCAGGTCAGTGTATGGCATTTCCTTCCCCTTGCCACAGGCACCTGGGAGCATGTCTGCACGTGGAGAAAGACTTTCCCGTGGGAAGCCGGTTTTTGTCAAACGGGTCCCAGTGCTCTGCTCCTCTCTTTTCACTCCTGCTGCCAGAAGCCCAGGGAGGATGGGAGGGCTTAGAACATGGCTGGGCACTGTGGTTTCTTCCAGAGAAGTGGAGGGCATTTGCATTACCTTGCCACAACCACTTGGGATAGGGTGTGCACCTCAGGAAAACTGTTTCCGTGGGAAGCCGGCTTTTTGCAAAGGTGTCTCAGGGCCGTGGGCCTCGGGTGTCCCTCCGGCTCCCCAAAGCACAGGGACGAGGTGAGGGGCTTAGACCGTGCCTGGGCAATGTTGTTTCTTACACCTGGGTGTGTGGCATTTTGTTGACCTGGCTACACCCACTTGGGATAGGTTTTCCACAGCAAGCACCTCTTGTTCGTCGGAAGCCGTTTTTGCCTCAGGGACTCCGGGCTGTGTTCGTTGGGGTTGAACTCATGCTAGCAAAACTGCCGGGATGAGGGAAGGGTTCAGACTGTGCCTGGGCCCTGTGGTCTCTTCCAGTTCAGTGTATGGCATTTCCTTCCCCATGCCACAGGCACCTGGGAGCATGTCTGCACGTGGAGAAAGACTTTCCCGTGGGAAGCCGGTTTTTCTCAAACGGGTCCCAGTGCCCTGCTCCTCTCTTTCCACTCCTGCTGCCAGAAGCCCAGGGAGGATGGGAGGGCTTAGAACATGGCTGGGCACTGTGGTTTCTTCCAGAGAAGTGGAGGGCATTTGCTTTACCTTGCCACAACCACTTGGGATAGGGTCTGCACCTCAGGAAAACTGTTTCCGTGGGAAGCCGGCTTTTTGCAAAGGGGTCTCAGGGCCGAGGGGCTTGGCTGTCCCTCCGGCTCGCCAAAGCACAGGGACGAGGTATGGGGCTTAGACCGTGCCTGGACAATGTTGTTTCTTACACCTGGGTTTGTTACATTTTGTTGACCTGGCTACCCCCACTTGAGATAGGTTTTCCAGTCAAGCACCTCTTGTTCGTCGGAAGCCGTTTTTGCCTCAGGGTCTCCGGGCTGTGTTCGTTTGGGTTGAACTCCTGCTAGCAAAACCCCCGGGATGAGGGAAGGGTTCAGACTGTGCCTGGGCCCTGTGGTCTCTTCCAGGTCAGTGTATGGCATTTCCTTCCCCTTGCCACAGGCACCTGGGAGCTAGTCTGCACGTGGAGAAAGACTTTCCCGGGGGAAGCCGGTTTTTGTCAAACGGGTCCCAGTGCTCTGCTCCTCTCTTTTCACTCCTGCTGCCAGAAGCCCAGGGAGGATGGGAGGGCTTAGAACATGGCTAGGCACTGTGGTTTTTTCCAGAGAAGTGGAGGGCATTTGCTTTACCTTGCTACAACCACTTGGGATAGTGTGTGTACCTAAGGAAAACTGTTTCGGTGGGAAGCCGGCTTTTTGCAAAGGGGTCTCAGGGCCGTGGGCCTCGGGTGTCCCTCCGGCTCCCCAAAGCACAGGGACGAGGTGAGGAGCTTAGACCGTGCCTGGGCAATGTTGTTTCTTACACCTGGGTGTGTGGCATTTTGTTGACCTGGCTACCCCCACTTGGGATAGGTTTTCCACAGCAAGCACCTCTTGTTCGTCGGAAGACGTTTTTGCCCCAGGGGACTCCGGGCTGTGTTCGTTGGGGTTGAACTCCTGCTAGCAAAACCGCCGGATGAGGGAAGGGTTCAGTCTGTGCCTGGGCCCTGTGGTCTCTTCCAGGTCAGTGTATGTCATTTCCTTCCCCTTGCCACAGGCACCTGGGAGCATGTCTGCACGTGGAGAAAGACTTTCCCGTGGGAAGCCGGTTTTTGTCAAACGCGTCCCAGTGCTCTGCTCCTCTCTTTTCACTCCTGCTGCCAGAAGCCCAGGGAGGATGGGAGGGCTTAGAACATGGCTGGGCACTGTGGTTTCTTCCAGAGAAGTGGAGGGCATTTGCTTTACCTTGCCACAACCACTTGGGATAGGGTCTGCACCTCAGGAAAACTGTTTCCGTGGGAAGCCGGCTTTTTGCAAAGGGGTCTCAGGGCCGAGGGGCTTGGCTGTCCCTCCGGCTCCCCAAAGCACAGGGACGAGGTATGGGGCTTAGACCGTGCCTGGGTAATGTTGTTTCTTACACCTGGGTTTGTGGCATTTTGTTGACCTGGCTACCCCCACTTGAGATAGGTTTTCCAGTCAAGCACCTCTTGTTCGTCGGAAGCCGTTTTTGCCTCAGGGTCTCTGGGCTGTGTTCGTTGGGGTTGAACTCCTGCTAGCAAAACCGCCGGATGAGGGAAGGGTTCAGACTGTGCCTGGGCCCTGTGGTCTCTTCCAGGTCAGTGTATGGCATTTCCTTCCCCTTGCCACAGGCACCTGAGAGCATGTCTGCACGTGGAGAAAGACTTTCCCGTGGGAAGCCGGTTTTTGTCCAACGGGTCCCAGTGCTCTGCTCCTCTCTTTCCACTCGTGCTGCCAGAAGCCCAGGGATAATGGGAGGGCTTAGAACATGGCTGGGCACTGTGGTTTCTTCCAGAGAAGTGGAGGGCATTTGCATTACCTTGCCACAACCACTTGGGATAGGGTGTGCACCTCAGGAAAACTGTTCCCGTGGGAAGCCGGCTTTTTGCAAAGGAGTCTCAGGGTCGTGTGCCTCGGGTGTCCCGCCGGCTCCCCAAAGCACAGGGACGAGGTGAGGGGCTTAGACCGTGCCTGGGCAATGTTGTTTCTTACACCTGGGTGTGTGGCATTTCGTTGACCTGGCTACTCCCACTTGGGATAGGTTTTCCACAGCAAGCACCTCTTGTTCGTCGGAAGCCGTTTTTGCCCCAGGGGACTCGGGGCTGTGTTCGTTGGGGTTGAACTCCTGCTAGCAAAACCGCCGGATGAGGGAAGGGTTCAGTCTGTGCCTGGGCCCTGTGGTCTCTTCCAGGTCAGTGTATGTCATTTCCTTCCCCTTGCCACAGGCACCTGGGGAGCATGTCTGCACGTGGAGAAAGACTTTCCCGTGGGAAGCCGGTTTTTGTCAAACGGGTCCCAGTGCTCTGCTCCTCTCTTTTCACTCCTGCTGCCAGAAGCCAGGGAGGATGGGAGGGCTTAGAACATGGCTGGGCACTGTGGTTTCTTCCAGAGAAGTGGAGGGCATTTGCTTTACCTTGCCACAACCACTTGGGATACGGTCTGCCCCTCAGGAAAACTCTTTCCGTGGGAAGCCGGCTTTTTGCAAAGTGTTCTCAGGGCCGTGGGGATCGGCTTTCCCTCCGGCTCCCCAAAGCACAGGGACAGGGTGAGGGGCTTAGACCATGCCTGGGCAATGTTATTTCTTACACCTGGGTGTGTGGCATTTTGTTGACCTGGCTACCCCCACTTGGGATAGGTTTTCCACAGCAAGCACCTCTTGTTCGTCGGAAGCCGTTTTTGCCTCAGGGACTCCGGGCTGTGTTCGTTGGGGTTGAACTCATGCTAGCAAAACTGCCGGGATGAGGGAAGGGTTCAGTCTGTGCCTGGGCCCTGTGGTCTCTTCCAGGTCAGTGTATGGCATTTCCTTCCCCTTGCCACAGGCACCTGGGAGCATGTCTGCACGTGGAGAAAGACTTTCCCGTGGGAAGCCGGTTTTTGTCAAACGGGTCCAAGTGCCCTGCTCCTCTCTTTTCACTCCTGTTGCCAGAAGCCCTGGGAGGATGGGAGGGCTTAGAACATGGCTGGGCCCTGTGGTTTCTTCCAGAAAAGTGGAGGGCATTTGCTTTACCTTGCCACAACCACTTGTGAGAGGGTCTGCACTCAGGAAAACTGTTTCCGTGGGAAGCCGGCTTTTTGCAAAGGGGTCTCAGCGCCGTGGGGCTCAGCTGTCCCTCTGGATCCCCAAAGCACAGGGACGAGGTGAGGGGCTTGGACGGTGCCTGGGCAATGTTGTTTCTTACACCTGGGTGTGTGGCATTTTGTTGACCTGGCTACCCCCACTTGGGATAGGTTTTCCACAGCAAGCACCTCTTGTTCGACTGAAGCCGTTTTTGCCTCAGGGTCTCCCTGCTGTGTTCGTTGGGGTTGAACTCCTGCTAGCAAAACTGCCGGGATGAGGGAAGGGTTCAGACTGTGTCTGGGCCCTGTGGTCTCTTCCAGGTCAGTGTATGGCATTTCCTTCCCCTTGCCACATTCACCTGGGAGCATGTCTGCACGTGGAGAAAGACTGTCCCATGGGAAGCCGATTTTTGTCAAACGGGTCCCAGTGCCCTGCTCCTCTCTTTTCACTCCTGCTGCCTGAATCCCAGGGAGGATGGGAGGGCTTAGAACATGGCTGGGCACTGTGGTTTCTTCCAGAGAAGTGGAGGGCATTTGCTTTACCTTGCCACAACCACTTGGGATAGGGTCTGCACCTCAGGAAAACTGTTTCCGTGGGAAGCCGGCTTTTTGCAAAGGGGTCTCAGGGCCGAGGGGCTTGGCTGTCCCTCCGGCTCCCCAAAGCACAGGGACGAGGTATGGGGCTTAGACCGTGCCTGGGCAATCTTGTTTCTTACACCTGGGTGTGTGGCATTTCGTTGACCTGGCTACTCCCACTTGGGATAGGTTTTCCACAGCAAACACCTTTTGTTCGTCGGAAACCGTTTTTGCCCCAGGGGTCTCCGGGCTGTGTTCGTTGGGGTTGAACTCCTGCTAGCAAAACCGCCGGGATGAGGGAAGGGTTCAGACTGTGCCTGGGCCCTGTGGTCTCTTCCAGGTCAGTGTATGGCATTTCCTTCCCCTTGCCACAGGCACCTGGGAGCTAGTCTGCACGTGGAGAAAGACTTTCCCGTGGGAAGCCGGTTTTTGTCAAACGGGTCCCAGTGCCCTGCTCCTCTCTTTTCACTCCTGCTGCCAGAAGCCCAGGGAGGATGGGAGGGCTTAGAACATTGCTGGGCACTGTGGTTTCTTCCAGAGAAGGGGAGGGCATTTGCATTACCTTGCCACAACCACTTGGGATAGGGTCTGCACCTCTGGAAAACTGTTTCCGTGGGAAGCAGGCTTTTTGCAAAGGGGTCTCAGGGCCATGGACCTCGGGTGTCCCTCCGGCTCCCCAATGCACAGGGACGAGGTGAGGGGCTTAGACCATGCCTGGGCAATGTTGTTTCTTACATCTGGGTGTGTGGCATTTTGTTGAACCTGGCTACACACACTTGGGATAGGTTTTCCACAGCAAGCACCTCTTGTTCGTCGGAAGCCGTTTTTGCCTCAGGGACTCCGGGCTGTGTTCGTTGGGGTTGAACTCATGCTAGCAAAACTGCCGGGATGAGGGAAGGGTTCAGACTGTGCCTGGGCCCTGTGGTCTCTTCCAGTTCAGTGTATGGCATTTCCTTCCCCATGCCACAGGCACCTGGGAGCATGTCTGCACGTGGAGAAAGACTTTCCCGTGGGAAGCCGGTTTTTCTCAAACGGGTCCCAGTGCCCTGCTCCTCTCTTTCCACTCCTGCTGCCAGAAGCCCAGGGAGGATGGGAGGGCTTAGAACATGGCTGGGCACTGTGGTTTCTTCCAGAGAAGTGGAGGGCATTTGCTTTACCTTGCCACAACCACTTGGGATAGGGTCTGCACCTCAGGAAAACTGTTTCCGTGGGAAGCCGGCTTTTTGCAAAGGGGTCTCAGGGCCGAGGGGCTTGGCTGTCCCTCCGGCTCGCCAAACCACAGGGACGAGGTATGGGGCTTAGACCGTGCCTGGACAATGTTGTTTCTTACACCTGGGTTTGTTACATTTTGTTGACCTGGCTACCCCCACTTGAGATAGGTTTTCCAGTCAAGCACCTCTTGTTCGTCGGAAGCCGTTTTTGCCTCAGGGTCTCCGGGCTGTGTTCGTTTGGGTTGAACTCCTGCTAGCAAAACCCCCGGGATGAGGGAAGGGTTCAGACTGTGCCTGGGCCCTGTGGTCTCTTCCAGGTCAGTGTATGGCATTTCCTTCCCCTTGCCACAGGCACCTGGGAGCTAGTCTGCACGTGGAGAAAGACTTTCCCGGGGGAAGCCGGTTTTTGTCAAACGGGTCCCAGTGCTCTGCTCCTCTCTTTTCACTCCTGCTGCCAGAAGCCCAGGGAGGATGGGAGGGCTTAGAACATGGCTAGGCACTGTGGTTTTTTCCAGAGAAGTGGAGGGCATTTGCTTTACCTTGCTACAACCACTTGGGATAGTGTGTGTACCTAAGGAAAACTGTTTCGGTGGGAAGCCGGCTTTTTGCAAAGGGGTCTCAGGGCCGTGGGCCTCGGGTGTCCCTCCGGCTCCCCAAAGCACAGGGACGAGGTGAGGAGCTTAGACCGTGCCTGGGCAATGTTGTTTCTTACACCTGGGTGTGTGGCATTTTGTTGACCTGGCTACCCCCACTTGGGATAGGTTTTCCACAGCAAGCACCTCTTGTTCGTCGGAAGACGTTTTTGCCCCAGGGGACTCCGGGCTGTGTTCGTTGGGGTTGAACTCCTGCTAGCAAAACCGCCGGATGAGGGAAGGGTTCAGTCTGTGCCTGGGCCCTGTGGTCTCTTCCAGGTCAGTGTATGTCATTTCCTTCCCCTTGCCACAGGCACCTGGGGAGCATGTCTGCACGTGGAGAAAGACTTTCCCGTGGGAAGCCGGTTTTTGTCAAACGGGTCCCAGTGCTCTGCTCCTCTCTTTTCACTCCTGCTGCCAGAAGCCAGGGAGGATGGGAGGGCTTAGAACATGGCTGGGCACTGTGGTTTCTTCCAGAGAAGTGGAGGGCATTTGCTTTACCTTGCCACAACCACTTGGGATACGGTCTGCCCCTCAGGAAAACTCTTTCCGTGGGAAGCCGGCTTTTTGCAAAGTGTTCTCAGGGCCGTGGGGATCGGCTTTCCCTCCGGCTCCCCAAAGCACAGGGACAGGGTGAGGGGCTTAGACCATGCCTGGGCAATGTTATTTCTTACACCTGGGTGTGTGGCATTTTGTTGACCTGGCTACCCCCACTTGGGATAGGTTTTCCACAGCAAGCACCTCTTGTTCGTCGGAAGCCGTTTTTGCCTCAGGGTCTCCGGGCTGTGTTCGTTTGGGTTGAACTCCTGCTAGCAAAACCGCCGGGATGAGGGAAGGGTTCAGACTGTGCCTGGGCCCTGTGGTCTCTTCCATGTCAGTGTATGGCATTTCCTTCCCCTTGCCACAGGCACCTGGGAGCTAGTCTGCACGTGGAGAAAGACTTTCCCGGGGGAAGCCGGTTTTTGTCAAACGGGTCCCAGTGCTCTGCTCCTCTCTTTTCACTCCTGCTGCCAGAAGCCCAGGGAGGATGGGAGGGCTTAGAACATGGCTAGGCACTGTGGTTTTTTCCAGAGAAGTGGAGGGCATTTGCTTTACCTTGCCACAACCACTTGGGATAGTGTGTGTACCTAAGGAAAACTGTTTCGGTGGGAAGCCGGCTTTTTGCAAAGGGGTCTCAGGGCCGTGGGCCTCGGGTGTCCCTCCGGCTCCCCAAAGCACAGGGACGAGGTGAGGAGCCTAGGCCGTGCCTGGGCAATGTTGTTTCTTACACCTGGGTGTGTGGCATTTTGTTGACCTGGCTACCCCACTTGGGATAGGTTTTCCACAGCAAACACCTCTTGTTCGTCGGAAGCCGTTTTTGCCCCAGGGGTCTCCGGGCTGTGTTCGTTGGGGTTGAACTCCTGCTAGCAAAACCGTCGGGATGAGGGAGGGGTTCAGACTGTGCCTGGGCCCTGTGGTCTCTTCCAGGTCAGTGTATGGCATTTCCTTCCCCTTGCCACAGGCACCTGGGAGCATGTCTGCACGTGGAGAAAGACTTTCCCGTGGGAAGCCGGTTTTTCTCAAACGGGTCCCAGTGCTCTGCTCCTCTCTTTTCACTCCTGCTGCCAGAAGCCCAGGGAGGATGGGAGGGCTTGGAACATGGCTGGGCACTGTGGTTTCTTCCAGAGAAGTGGAGGGCATTTGCTTTACCTTGCTACAACCACTTGGGATAGGGTGTGCACCTCAGGAAAACTGTTTCCGTGGGAAGCCGGCTTTTTGCAAAGGGGTCTCAGGGCCGTAGGCCTCGGGTGTCCCTCCGGCTCCCCAAAGCACAGGGACGAGTTGTGGGGTTTAGACCGTGCCTGGGCAATGTTGTTTCTTACACCTGGGTGTGTGGCATTTCGTTGACCTGGCTACTCCCACTTGGGATAGGTTTTCCACAGCAAGCACCTTTTGTTCGTCAGAAACCGTTTTTGCCCCAGGGGTCTCCGGGCTGTGTTCGTTGGGGTTGAACTCCTGCTAGCAAAACCGCCGGGATGAGGGAAGGGTTCAGACTGTGCCTGGGCCCTGTGGTCTCTTCCAGGTCAGTGTATGGCATTTCCTTCCCCTTGCCACAGGCACCTGGGAGCTAGTCTGCACGTGGAGAAAGACTTTCCCGTGGGAAGCCGGTTTTTGTCAAACGGGTCCCAGTGCCCTGCTCCTCTCTTTTCACTCCTGCTGCCAGAAGCCCAGGGAGGATGGGAGGGCTTAGAACATGGCAGGGCACTGTGGTTTCTTCCAGAGAAGGGGAGGGCATTTGCATTACCTTGCCACTACCACTTGGGATAGGGTCTGCACCTCAGGAAAACTGTTTCAGTGGGAAGCCGGCTTTTTGCAAAGGGGTCTCAGGGCCGTGGGGCTCAGCTGTCCCTCCGGATTCCCAAAGCACAGGGACGAGGTGAGTCGCTTTTACCGTGCCTGGGCAATGTTGTTTCTTACACCTGGGTGTGTGGCATTTTGTTGACCTGGCTACCCCCACTTGGGATAGGTTTTCCACAGCAAGCACCTCTTGTTCGTCGGAAGCCGTTTTTGCCTCAGGGTCTCCGGGCTGTGTTCGTTGGGGTTGAACTCCTGCTAGCAAAACTGCCGGGATGAGGGAAGGGTTCAGACTGTGTCTGGGCCCTGTGGTCTCTTCCAGGTCAGTGTATGGCATTTCCTTCCCCTTGCCACAGGCACCTGGGAGCATGTCTGCACGTGGAGAAAGACTTTCCCGTGGGAAGCCGGTTTTTGTCAAACGGGTCCCAGTGCCCTGCTCCTCTCTTTTCACTCCTGTTGCCAGAAGCCCTGGGAGGATGGGAGGGCTTAGAACATGGCTGGGCACTGTGGTTTCTTCCAGAAAAGTGGAGGGCATTTGCTTTACCTTGCCACAACCACTTGTGAGAGGGTCTGCACTCAGGAAAACTGTTTCCGTGGGAAGCCGGCTTTTTGCAAAGGGGTCTCAGGGCCGTGGGGCTCAGCTGTCCCTCTGGATCCCCAAAGCACAGGGACGAGGTGAGGGGCTTGGACGGTGCCTGGGCAATGTTGTTTCTTACACCTGGGTGTGTGGCATTTTGTTGACCTGGCTACCCCCACTTGAGATAGGTTTTCCAGTCAAGCACCTCTTGTTCGTCGGAAGACGTTTTTGCCTCAGGGTCTCTGGGCTGTGTTCGTTGGGGTTGAACTCCTGCTAGCAAAACCGCCGGATGAGGGAAGGGTTCAGACTGTGCCTGGGCCCTGTGGTCTCTTCCAGGTCAGTGTATGGCATTTCCTTCCCCTTGCCACAGGCACCTGGGAGCATGTCTGCACGTGGAGAAAGACTGTCCCGTGGGAAGCCGATTTTTGTCAAACGGGTCCCAGTGCCCTGCTCCTCTCTTTTCACTCCTGCAGCCAGAAGCCCTGGGAGGATGGGAGGGCTTAGAACATGGCTGGGCACTGTGGTTTCTTCCAGAAAAGCGGAGGGCATTTGCTTTACCTTGCCACAACCACTTGTGAGAGGGTCTGCACCTCAGGAAAACTGTTTCCGTGGGAAGCCGGCTTTTTGCTAAGGGGTCTCAGTGCCGTGGGCCTCGGCTGTCCCTCCGGCTCCCCAAAGCACAGGGACGAGGTGAGGGGCTTGGACGGTGCCTGGGCAATGTTGTTTCTTACACCTGGGTGTGTGGCATTTTGTTGACCTGGCTACCCCACTTGGGATAGGTTTTCCACAGCAAGCACCTCTTGTTCGTCGGAAGCCTTTTTTGCCCCAGGGGTCTCCGGGCTGTGTTCGTTGGGGTTGAACTCCTGCTACCAAAACCGTCGGGATGAGGGAGGGGTTCAGACTGTGCCTGGGCCCTGTGGTCTCTTCCAGGTCAGTGTATGGCATTTCCTTCCCCTTGCCACAGTCACCTGGGAGCATGTCTGCACGTGGAGAAAGACTTTCCCGTGGGAAGCCGGTTTTTGTCAAACGGGTCCCAGTGCTCTGCTCCTCTCTTTTCACTCCTGCTGCCTGAAGCCCAGGGAGGATGGGAGGGCTTAGAACATGGCTGGGCACTGTGGTTTCTTCCAGAGAAGTGGAGGGCATTTGCGTTACCTTGTCACAACCACTTGGGATAGGGTCTGCACCTCAGGAAAACTGTTTCCGTGGAAGCCGGCTTTTTGCAAAGGGGTCTCAGGGCCGTGGGCCTCGGGTGTCCCTCAGGCTCCCCAAAGCACAGGGACGAGGTATGGGGCTTAGACCGTGCCTGGGCAATCTTGTTTCTTACACCTGGGTTTGTGGCATTTTGTTGACCTGGCTACCCCCACTTGAGATAGGTTTTCCAGTCAAGCACCTCTTGTTCGTCGGAAGCCGTTTTTGCCTCAGGGTCTCCGGGCTGTGTTCGTTGGGGTTGAACTCATGCTACCAAAACTGCCGGGATGAGGGAAGGGTTCAGACTGTGCCTGGGCCCTGTGGTCTCTTCCAGGTCAGTGTATGGCATTTCCTTCCCCTTGCCACAGGCACCTGGGAGCATGTCTGCACGTGGAGAAAGACTTTCCCGTGGGAAGCCGGTTTTTGTCAAACGGGTCCCAGTGCTCTGCTCCTCTCTTTTCACTCCTGCTGCCAGAAGCCCAGGGAGGATGGGAGGGCTTGGAACATGGCTGGGCACTGTGGTTTCTTCCAGAGAAGTGGAGGGCATTTGCTTTACCTTGCTACAACCACTTGGGATAGGGTGTGCACCTCAGGAAAACTGTTTCCGTGTGAAGCCGGCTTTTTGCAAAGGGGTCTCAGGGCCGTGGGCCTCGGGTGTCCCTCCGGCTCCCCAAAGCACAGGGACGAGTTGTGGGGTTTAGACCGTGCTTGGGCAATGTTGTTTCTTACACCTGGGTGTGTGGCATTTCGTTGACCTGGCTACTCCCACTTGGGATAGGTTTTCCACAGGAAGCACCTCTTGTTCGTCGGAAGCCCTTTTTGCCTCAGGGTCTCCGGGCTGTGTTCGTTGGGGTTGAACATCTGCTAGCAAAACTGCCGGGATGAGGGAAGGGTTCAGACTGTGTCTGGGCCCTGTGGTCTCTTCCAGGTGAGTGTATGGCATTTCCTTCCCCTTGCCACAGGCACCTGGGAGCATGTCTGCACGTGGAGAAAGACTGTCCCGTGGGAAGCCGATTTTTGTCAAACGGGTCCCAGTGCCCTGCTCCTCTCTTTTCACTCCTGCTGCCAGAAGCCCTGGGAGGATGGGAGGGCTTAGAACATGGCTGGGCACTGTGGTTTCTTCCAGAAAAGCGGAGGGCATTTGCTTTACCTTGCCACAACCACTTGTGAGAGGGTCTGCACCTCAGGAAAACTGTTTCCGTGGGAAGCCGGCTTTTTGCTAAGGGGTCTCAGGGCCGTGGGCCTCGGGTGTCCCTCCGGCTCCCCAAAGCACAGGGACGAGGTGAGGGGCTTGGAAGGTGCCTGGGCAATGTTGTTTCTTACACCTGGGTGTGTGGCATTTTGTTGACCTGGCTACCCCACTTGGGATAGGTTTTCCACAGCAAGCACCTCTTGTTCGTCGGAAGCCGTTTTTGCCCCAGGGGTCTCCGGGCTGTGTTCGTTGGGGTTGAACTCCTGCTACCAAAACCGTCGGGATGAGGGAGGGGTTCAGACTGTGCCTGGGCCCTGTGGTCTCTTCCAGGTCAGTGTATGGCATTTCCTTCCCCTTGCCACAGTCACCTGGGAGCATGTCTGCACGTGGAGAAAGACTTTCCCGTGGGAAGCCGGTTTTTGTCAAACGGGTCCCAGTGCTCTGCTCCTCTCTTTTCACTCCTGCTGCCTGAAGCCCAGGGAGGATGGGAGGGCTTAGAACATGGCTGGGCACTGTGGTTTCTTCCAGAGAAGTGGAGGGCATTTGCGTTACCTTGTCACAACCACTTGGGATAGGGTCTGCACCTCAGGAAAACTGTTTCCGTGGAAGCCGGCTTTTTGCAAAGGGGTCTCAGGGCCGTGGGCCTCGGGTGTCCCTCAGGCTCCCCAAAGCACAGGGACGAGGTATGGGGCTTAGACCGTGCCTGGGCAATCTTGTTTCTTACACCTGGGTTTGTGGCATTTTGTTGACCTGGCTACCCCCACTTGAGATAGGTTTTCCAGTCAAGCACCTCTTGTTCGTCGGAAGCCGTTTTTGCCTCAGGGTCTCCGGGCTGTGTTCGTTGGGGTTGAACTCATGCTACCAAAACTGCCGGGATGAGGGAAGGGTTCAGACTGTGCCTGGGCCCTGTGGTCTCTTCCAGGTCAGTGTATGGCATTTCCTTCCCCTTGCCACAGGCACCTGGGAGCATGTCTGCACGTGGAGAAAGACTTTCCCGTGGGAAGCCGGTTTTTGTCAAACGGGTCCCAGTGCTCTGCTCCTCTCTTTTCACTCCTGCTGCCAGAAGCCCAGGGAGGATGGGAGGGCTTGGAACATGGCTGGGCACTGTGGTTTCTTCCAGAGAAGTGGAGGGCATTTGCTTTACCTTGCTACAACCACTTGGGATAGGGTGTGCACCTCAGGAAAACTGTTTCCGTGTGAAGCCGGCTTTTTGCAAAGGGGTCTCAGGGCCGTGGGCCTCGGGTGTCCCTCCGGCTCCCCAAAGCACAGGGACGAGTTGTGGGGTTTAGACCGTGCTTGGGCAATGTTGTTTCTTACACCTGGGTGTGTGGCATTTCGTTGACCTGGCTACTCCCACTTGGGATAGGTTTTCCACAGGAAGCACCTCTTGTTCGTCGGAAGCCCTTTTTGCCTCAGGGTCTCCGGGCTGTGTTCGTTGGGGTTGAACATCTGCTAGCAAAACTGCCGGGATGAGGGAAGGGTTCAGACTGTGTCTGGGCCCTGTGGTCTCTTCCAGGTGAGTGTATGGCATTTCCTTCCCCTTGCCACAGGCACCTGGGAGCATGTCTGCACGTGGAGAAAGACTGTCCCGTGGGAAGCCGATTTTTGTCAAACGGGTCCCAGTGCCCTGCTCCTCTCTTTTCACTCCTGCTGCCAGAAGCCCTGGGAGGATGGGAGGGCTTAGAACATGGCTGGGCACTGTGGTTTCTTCCAGAAAAGCGGAGGGCATTTGCTTTACCTTGCCACAACCACTTGTGAGAGGGTCTGCACCTCAGGAAAACTGTTTCCGTGGGAAGCCGGCTTTTTGCTAAGGGGTCTCAGGGCCGTGGGCCTCGGGTGTCCCTCCGGCTCCCCAAAGCACAGGGACGAGGTGAGGGGCTTGGAAGGTGCCTGGGCAATGTTGTTTCTTACACCTGGGTGTGTGGCATTTTGTTGACCTGGCTACCCCACTTGGGATAGGTTTTCCACAGCAAGCACCTCTTGTTCGTCGGAAGCCGTTTTTGCCCCAGGGGTCTCCGGGCTGTGTTCGTTGGGGTTGAACTCCTGCTAGCAAAACCGTCGGGATGAGGGAGGGGTTCAGACTGTGCCTGGGCACTGTGGTCTCTTCCAGGTCAGTGTATGGCATTTCCTTCCCCTTGCCACAGGCACCTGGGAGCATGTCTGCACGTGGAGAAAGACTTTCCCGTGGGAAGCCGGTTTTTGTTAAACGGGTCCCAGTGCTGTGCTCCTCTCTTTTCACTCCTGCTGCCTGAAGCCCAGGGAGGATGGGAGGGCTTAGAACATGGCTGGGCACTGTGGTTTCTTCCAGAGAAGTGGAGGGCATTTGCTTTACCTTGTCACAACCACTTGGGATAGGGTCTGCACCTCAGGAAAACTGTTTCCGTGGGAAGCCGGCTTTTTGCAAAGGGGTCTCAGGGCCGAGGGGCTTGGCTGTCCCTCCGGCTCCCCAAAGCACAGGGACGAGGTATGGGGCTTAGACCGTGCCTGGGCAATGTTGTTTCTTACACCTGGGTGTGTGGCATTTTGTTGACCTGGCTACTCCCACTTGGGATAGGTTTTCCACAGCAAGCACCTCTTGTTCGTCGGAAGCCGTTTTTGCCTCAGGCTCTCCGAGCTGTGTTCGTTGGGGTTGAACTCCTGATAGCAAAACTGCCGGGATGAGGGAAGGGTTCAGACTGTGCCTGGGCCCTGTGGTCTCTTCCAGGTCAGTGTATGGCATTTCCTTCACCTTGCCACAGGCACTGGGAAGCATGTCTGCACGTGGAGAAGGACTTCCTCGTGGGAAGCCGGTTTCTGTCAAAGAGTCCCAGTGCTGTGCTCCTCTCTTTTCTCTCCTGCTGCCAGAAGCCCAGTGAGGAGGGGAGGGCTTAGAACATGGCTGGGCACTGGGGTTTCTTCCAGAGAAGGGGATGGCATTTGCTTTCCCTTGCCACCACCCCTTGGGATAGGGTCTGCACCTCAGGAAAGCTGTTTCCTTGGGAAGCCGGCTTTCTGCCCCATGGGCCTCAGGGCCGTGGGCCTCGGGGGTCCCTCCAGATCCCCAAAGCACAGGGACGAGGTGAGGGGCTTAGACCATGCCTGGGCAATGTTGTTTCATCCACCTGGGTGTGTGGCATTTTGTTGACCTGGCTACCCCCACTTGGGATAGGTTTTCCACAGCAAGAGCATATTGTTTTTCGGAAGCCGTTTGGGCCCCAGGGGGTCTCCGGGCTCTGTTCGTTGGGATTGAACTCCTGCTAGCAAAACCTCCGGGATGAGGGAAGGGCTGGCACTGTGCCTGGGCCCTGTGGTCTCTTCCAGGTCAGTGTATGGCATTTCCTTCCCCTTGCCACAGGCACCTGGGAGCATGTCTGCACGTGGAGAAAGACTTTCCCGTGGGAAGCCGGTTTTTGTCAAACGGGCCCTACTGCCCTGCTCCTCTCTTTTCACTCCTGCTGCCAGAAGCCCAGGGAGGATGGGAGGGATTAGAACATGGCTCGCACTGTGGTTTCTTCCAGAGAAGTGGAGGGCATTTGCATTACCTTGCCACAACCACTTGGGATAGGGTGTGCACCTCAGGAAAACTGTTTCCGTGGGAAGCCGGCTTTTTGCAAAGGGGACTCAGGGCCGTGGGGCTCGGCTGTCCCTCCGGCTCCCCAAAGCACAGGGACGAGGTGAGGGGCTTAGACCGTGCCTGGGCAATGTTGTTTCTTACACCTGGGTGTGTGGCATTTCGTTGACCTGGCTACTCCCACTTGGGATAGGTTTTCCACAGCAAGCACCTCTTGTTCGTTGGAAGCCGTTTTTGCCCCAGGTCTCCGGGCTGTGTTCGTTGGGGTTGAACTCCTGCTAGCAAAACTGCCGGGATGAGGGAAGGGTTCAGACTGTGCCTGGGCCCTGTGGACTCTTCCAGGTCAGTGTATGGCATTTCCTTCCCCTTGCCACAGGCACCTGGGAGCATGTCTGCACGTGGAGAAAGACTTTCGCGTGGGAAGCCGGTTTTTGTCCAACGGGTCCCAGTGTTCTGCTCCTCTCTTTTCACTCCTGCTGCCAGAAGCCCAGGGAGGATGGGAGGGCTTAGAACATGGCTGGGCACTGTGGTTTCTTCCAGAGAAGTGGAGGGCATTTGCATTACCTTGCCACAACCACTTGGGATAGGGTGTTCACCTCAGGAAAACTGTTTCCGTGGGAAGCCGGCCTTTTGCAAAGGGGTCTCAGGGCCATGGGCCTCGGGTGTCCCTCCGTCTCCCCAATGCACAGGGACGAGGTGAGGGGCTTAACCGTGCCTGGGCAATGTTGTTTCTTACATCTGGGTGTGTGGCATTTTGTTGACCTGGCTACACCCACTTGGGATAGGTTTTCCACAGCAAGCACCTCTTGTTCGTCGGAAGCCGTTTTTGCCTCAGGCTCTCCGAGCTGTGTTCGTTGGGGTTGAACTCCTGATAGCAAAACTGCCGGGATGAGGGAAGGGTTCAGACTGTGCCTGGGCCCTGTGGTCTCTTCCAGGTCAGTGTATGGCATTTCCTTCACCCTGCCACAGGCACTGGGAAGCATGTCTGCACGTGGAGAAGGACTTCCTCGTGGGAAGCCGGTTTCTGTCAAAGAGTCCCAGTGCTGTGCTCCTCTCTTTTCTCTCCTGCTGCCAGAAGCCCAGTGAGGAGGGGAGGGCTTAGAACATGGCTGGGCACTGGGGTTTCTTCCAGAGAAGGGGATGGCATTTGCTTTCCCTTGCCACCACCCCTTGGGATAGGGTCTGCACCTCAGGAAAGTTGTTTCCTTGGGAAGCCGGCTTTCTGCCCAACGGGCCTCAGGGCCGTGGGCCTCGGGGGTCCCTCCAGATCCCCAAAGCACAGGGACGAGGTGAGGGGCTTAGACCATGCCTGGGCAATGTTGTTTCATCCACCTGGGTGTGTGGCATTTTGTTGACCTGGCTACCCCCACTTGGGATAGGTTTTCCACAGCAAGAGCATATTGTTTGTCGGAAGCAGTTTGGGCCCCAGGGGGTCTCCGGGCTCTGTTCGTTGGGTTTGAACTCCTGCTAGCAAAACCTCCGGGATGAGGGAAGGGCTCAGACTGTGCCTGGGCCCTGTGGTCTCTTCCAGGTCAGTGTATGGCATTTCTTTCACCTTGCCACAGGCACTGGGGAGAATTTCTGCACGTGGAGAAGGACTTTCCCGTGGGAAGCCGGTTTTTGTCAAACGGGTCCCAGTGCTCTGCTCCTCTCTTTTCACTCCTGCTGCCAGAAGCCCAGGGAGGATGGGAGGACTTAGAACATGGCTGGGCACTGTGGTTTTTTCCAGAGAGGTGGAGGGCATTTGCTTTACCTTGCCACAACCACTTGGGATAGGGTGTGCACCTCAGGAAAACTGTTTCCGTGGGAAGCCAGCTTTTTGCAAAGGGGTCTCAGGACCGTGGGGCTCGGCTGTCCCTCCGGCTCCCCAAAGCTAAGGGACGAGGTGGGTGGCTTAGATCGTGCCTGGGCAATGTTGTTTCTTACACCTGGGTGTGTGGCATTTCGTTGACCTGGCTACTCCCAGTTGGGATAGGTTTTCCACAGCAAGCACCTCTTGTTCGTCGGAAGCCGTTTTTCCCCAGGGGTCTCCGGGCTGTGTTCGTTGGGGTTAAACTCCTGCTGTCAAAACCGCCGGGATGAGGGAAGGGTTCAGACTGTGCCTGGGCCCTGTGGTCTCTTCCAGGTCAGTGTATGGCATTTCCTTCCCCTTGCCACAGGCACCTGGGAGCATGTCTGCACGTGGAGAAAGACTTTCCCGTGGGAAGCCGGTTTTTGTCAAACGGGTCCCAGTGCTCTGCTCCTCTCTTTTCACTCCTGCTGCCAGAAGCCCAGGGAGGATTGGAGGGCTTAGAACATGGCTGGGCACTGTGGTTTCTTCCAGAGAAGTGGAGGGCATTTGCTTTACCTTGCCACAACCACTTGTGAGAGGGTCTGTACATCAGGAAAACTGTTTCCATGGGAAGCCGGCTTTTTGCAAAGGGTTCTCTGGGTCGTGGGCCTCGGGTGTCCCTCCGGCTCCCCAAAGCACAGGGACGAGGTGAGGGGCTTAGACCATGCCTGGGCAATATTGTTTCTTACACCTTGGTGTGTGGCATTTTGTTGACCTGGCTACTCCCACTTGGGATAGGTTTTCCACAGCAAGCACCTCTTGTTCGTCGGAAGCCGTTTTTGCCCCAGGGGTCTCCGGGCTGTGTTCGTTGGGGTTGAACTCCTGCTAGCAAAACCGCCGGGATGAGGGAAGGGTTCAGACTGTGCCTGGGCCCTGTGGTCTCTTCCAGGTGAGTGTATGGCATTTCCTTCCCCTTGCCACAGGCACCTGGGAGCATGTCTGCACGTGGAGAAAGACTTTCCCGTGGGAAGCCGGTTTTTCTCAAACGGGTCCAAGTGCCCTGCTCTTGTCTTTTCACTCCTGCTCCCAGAAGCCCAGGGAAGATGGGAGGGCTTAGAACATGGTTGGGCACTGTGGTTTCTTCCAGAGAAGTGGGGGGCATTTGCTTTACCTTGCCACAACCACTTGGGATAGGGTGTGCACCACAGGAAAACTGTTTCTGTGGGAAGCCGGCTTTTTGCAAAGGGGTCTCAATGCCGTTGGCCTCGGCTGTCCCTCCGGCTCCCCAAAGCACAGGGACGAGGTGAGGGGCTTGGACCGTGTCTGGGCAATGTTGTTTCTTATACCTGGGTGTGTGGCGTTTTGTTCACCTATCTACCCCACTTGGGATAGGTTTTCCACAGCAAGCACCTCTTGTTCGTCGGAAGCCGTTTTTGCCCCAGGGGTCTCCGGGCTGTGTTCGTTGGGGTTGAACTCCTGCTAGCAAAACCGCCGGGATGAGGGAAGGCTTCAGACTGTGCCTGGGCCCTGTGGACTCTTCCAGGTCAGTGTATGGCATTTCCTTCCCCTTGCCATAGGCACCTGGGAGCATGTCTGCACGTGGAGAAAGACTTTCGCGTGGGAAGCCGGTTTTTGTCAAACGGGTCCCAGTGCTCTGCTCCTCTCTTTTCACTCCTGCTGCCTGAAGCCCAGGGAGGATGGGAGGGCTTAGAACATGGCTGGGCACTGTGGTTTCTTCCAGAGAAGTGGAGGGCATTTGCGTTACCTTGTCACAACCACTTGGGATAGGGTCTGCACCTCAGGAAAACTGTTTCCGTGGAAGCCGGCTTTTTGCAAAGGGGTCTCAGGGCCGTGGGCCTCGGGTGTCCCTCAGGCTCCCCAAAGCACAGGGACGAGGTATGGGGCTTAGACCGTGCCTGGGCAATCTTGTTTCTTACACCTGGGTTTGTGGCATTTTGTTGACGTGGCTACCCCCACTTGAGATAGGTTTTCCAGTCAAGCACCTCTTGTTCGTCGGAAGCCCTTTTTGCCTCAGGGTCTCCGGGCTGTGTTCGTTGGGGTTGAACATCTGCTAGCAAAACTGCCGGGATGAGGGAAGGGTTCAGACTGTGTCTGGGCCCTGTGGTCTCTTCCAGGTGAGTGTATGGCATTTCCTTCCCCTTGCCACAGGCACCTGGGAGCATGTCTGCACGTGGAGAAAGACTGTCCCGTGGGAAGCCGATTTTTGTCAAACGGGTCCCAGTGCCCTGCTCCTCTCTTTTCACTCCTGCTGCCAGAAGCCCTGGGAGGATGGGAGGGCTTAGAACATGGCTGGGCACTGTGGTTTCTTCCAGAAAAGCGGAGGGCATTTGCTTTACCTTGCCACAACCACTTGTGAGAGGGTCTGCACCTCAGGAAAACTGTTTCCGTGGGAAGCCGGCTTTTTGCTAAGGGGTCTCAGGGCCGTGGGCCTCGGGTGTCCCTCCGGCTCCCCAAAGCACAGGGACGAGGTGAGGGGCTTGGAAGGTGCCTGGGCAATGTTGTTTCTTACACCTGGGTGTGTGGCATTTTGTTGACCTGGCTACCCCACTTGGGATAGGTTTTCCACAGCAAGCACCTCTTGTTCGTCGGAAGCCGTTTTTGCCCCAGGGGTCTCCGGGCTGTGTTCGTTGGGGTTGAACTCCTGCTAGCAAAACCGTCGGGATGAGGGAGGGGTTCAGACTGTGCCTGGGCACTGTGGTCTCTTCCAGGTCAGTGTATGGCATTTCCTTCCCCTTGCCACAGGCACCTGGGAGCATGTCTGCACGTGGAGAAAGACTTTCCCGTGGGAAGCCGGTTTTTGTCAAACGGGTCCCAGTGCTCTGCTCCTCTCTTTTCACTCCTGCTGCCTGAAGCCCAGGGAGGATGGGAGGGCTTAGAACATGGCTGGGCACTGTGGTTTCTTCCAGAGAAGTGGAGGGCATTTGCTTTACCTTGTCACAACCACTTGGGATAGGGTCTGCACCTCAGGAAAACTGTTTCCGTGGGAAGCCGGCTTTTTGCAAAGGGGTCTCAGGGCCGAGGGGCTTGGCTGTCCCTCCGGCTCCCCAAAGCACAGGGACGAGGTATGGGGCTTAGACCGTGCCTGGGCAATGTTGTTTCTTACACCTGGGTGTGTGGCATTTTGTTGACCTGGCTACTCCCACTTGGGATAGGTTTTCCACAGCAAGCACCTCTTGTTCGTCGGAAGCCGTTTTTGCCTCAGGCTCTCCGAGCTGTGTTCGTTGGGGTTGAACTCCTGATAGCAAAACTGCCGGGATGAGGGAAGGGTTCAGACTGTGCCTGGGCCCTGTGGTCTCTTCCAGGTCAGTGTATGGCATTTCCTTCACCTTGCCACAGGCACTGGGAAGCATGTCTGCACGTGGAGAAGGACTTCCTCGTGGGAAGCCGGTTTCTGTCAAAGAGTCCCAGTGCTGTGCTCCTCTCTTTTCTCTCCTGCTGCCAGAAGCCCAGTGAGGAGGGGAGGGCTTAGAACATGGCTGGGCACTGGGGTTTCTTCCAGAGAAGGGGATGGCATTTGCTTTCCCTTGCCACCACCCCTTGGGATAGGGTCTGCACCTCAGGAAAGCTGTTTCCTTGGGAAGCCGGCTTTCTGCCCCATGGGCCTCAGGGCCGTGGGCCTCGGGGGTCCCTCCAGATCCCCAAAGCACAGGGACGAGGTGAGGGGCTTAGACCATGCCTGGGCAATGTTGTTTCATCCACCTGGGTGTGTGGCATTTTGTTGACCTGGCTACCCCCACTTGGGATAGGTTTTCCACAGCAAGAGCATATTGTTTTTCGGAAGCCGTTTGGGCCCCAGGGGGTCTCCGGGCTCTGTTCGTTGGGATTGAACTCCTGCTAGCAAAACCTCCGGGATGAGGGAAGGGCTGGCACTGTGCCTGGGCCCTGTGGTCTCTTCCAGGTCAGTGTATGGCATTTCCTTCCCCTTGCCACAGGCACCTGGGAGCATGTCTGCACGTGGAGAAAGACTTTCCCGTGGGAAGCCGGTTTTTGTCAAACGGGCCCTACTGCCCTGCTCCTCTCTTTTCACTCCTGCTGCTAGAAGCCCAGGGAGGATGGGAGGGATTAGAACATGGCTCGCACTGTGGTTTCTTCCAGAGAAGTGGAGGGCATTTGCATTACCTTGCCACAACCACTTGGGATAGGGTGTGCACCTCAGGAAAACTGTTTCCGTGGGAAGCCGGCTTTTTGCAAAGGGGACTCAGGGCCGTGGGGCTCGGCTGTCCCTCCGGCTCCCCAAAGCACAGGGACGAGGTGAGGGGCTTAGACCGTGCCTGGGCAATGTTGTTTCTTACACCTGGGTGTGTGGCATTTCGTTGACCTGGCTACTCCCACTTGGGATAGGTTTTCCACAGCAAGCACCTCTTGTTCGTTGGAAGCCGTTTTTGCCCCAGGTCTCCGGGCTGTGTTCGTTGGGGTTGAACTCCTGCTAGCAAAACTGCCGGGATGAGGGAAGGGTTCAGACTGTGCCTGGGCCCTGTGGACTCTTCCAGGTCAGTGTATGGCATTTCCTTCCCCTTGCCACAGGCACCTGGGAGCATGTCTGCACGTGGAGAAAGACTTTCGCGTGGGAAGCCGGTTTTTGTCCAACGGGTCCCAGTGTTCTGCTCCTCTCTTTTCACTCCTGCTGCCAGAAGCCCAGGGAGGATGGGAGGGCTTAGAACATGGCTGGGCACTGTGGTTTCTTCCAGAGAAGTGGAGGGCATTTGCATTACCTTGCCACAACCACTTGGGATAGGGTGTTCACCTCAGGAAAACTGTTTCCGTGGGAAGCCGGCCTTTTGCAAAGGGGTCTCAGGGCCATGGGCCTCGGGTGTCCCTCCGTCTCCCCAATGCACAGGGACGAGGTGAGGGGCTTAACCGTGCCTGGGCAATGTTGTTTCTTACATCTGGGTGTGTGGCATTTTGTTGACCTGGCTACACCCACTTGGGATAGGTTTTCCACAGCAAGCACCTCTTGTTCGTCGGAAGCCGTTTTTGCCTCAGGCTCTCCGAGCTGTGTTCGTTGGGGTTGAACTCCTGATAGCAAAACTGCCGGGATGAGGGAAGGGTTCAGACTGTGCCTGGGCCCTGTGGTCTCTTCCAGGTCAGTGTATGGCATTTCCTTCACCCTGCCACAGGCACTGGGAAGCATGTCTGCACGTGGAGAAGGACTTCCTCGTGGGAAGCCGGTTTCTGTCAAAGAGTCCCAGTGCTGTGCTCCTCTCTTTTCTCTCCTGCTGCCAGAAGCCCAGTGAGGAGGGGAGGGCTTAGAACATGGCTGGGCACTGGGGTTTCTTCCAGAGAAGGGGATGGCATTTGCTTTCCCTTGCCACCACCCCTTGGGATAGGGTCTGCACCTCAGGAAAGTTGTTTCCTTGGGAAGCCGGCTTTCTGCCCAACGGGCCTCAGGGCCGTGGGCCTCGGGGGTCCCTCCAGATCCCCAAAGCACAGGGACGAGGTGAGGGGCTTAGACCATGCCTGGGCAATGTTGTTTCATCCACCTGGGTGTGTGGCATTTTGTTGACCTGGCTACCCCCACTTGGGATAGGTTTTCCACAGCAAGAGCATATTGTTTGTCGGAAGCAGTTTGGGCCCCAGGGGGTCTCCGGGCTCTGTTCGTTGGGTTTGAACTCCTGCTAGCAAAACCTCCGGGATGAGGGAAGGGCTCAGACTGTGCCTGGGCCCTGTGGTCTCTTCCAGGTCAGTGTATGGCATTTCTTTCACCTTGCCACAGGCACTGGGGAGAATTTCTGCACGTGGAGAAGGACTTTCCCGTGGGAAGCCGGTTTTTGTCAAACGGGTCCCAGTGCTCTGCTCCTCTCTTTTCACTCCTGCTGCCAGAAGCCCAGGGAGGATGGGAGGACTTAGAACATGGCTGGGCACTGTGGTTTTTTCCAGAGAGGTGGAGGGCATTTGCTTTACCTTGCCACAACCACTTGGGATAGGGTGTGCACCTCAGGAAAACTGTTTCCGTGGGAAGCCAGCTTTTTGCAAAGGGGTCTCAGGACCGTGGGGCTCGGCTGTCCCTCCGGCTCCCCAAAGCTAAGGGACGAGGTGGGTGGCTTAGATCGTGCCTGGGCAATGTTGTTTCTTACACCTGGGTGTGTGGCATTTCGTTGACCTGGCTACTCCCAGTTGGGATAGGTTTTCCACAGCAAGCACCTCTTGTTCGTCGGAAGCCGTTTTTCCCCAGGGGTCTCCGGGCTGTGTTCGTTGGGGTTAAACTCCTGCTGTCAAAACCGCCGGGATGAGGGAAGGGTTCAGACTGTGCCTGGGCCCTGTGGTCTCTTCCAGGTCAGTGTATGGCATTTCCTTCCCCTTGCCACAGGCACCTGGGAGCATGTCTGCACGTGGAGAAAGACTTTCCCGTGGGAAGCCGGTTTTTGTCAAACGGGTCCCAGTGCTCTGCTCCTCTCTTTTCACTCCTGCTGCCAGAAGCCCAGGGAGGATTGGAGGGCTTAGAACATGGCTGGGCACTGTGGTTTCTTCCAGAGAAGTGGAGGGCATTTGCTTTACCTTGCCACAACCACTTGTGAGAGGGTCTGTACATCAGGAAAACTGTTTCCATGGGAAGCCGGCTTTTTGCAAAGGGTTCTCTGGGTCGTGGGCCTCGGGTGTCCCTCCGGCTCCCCAAAGCACAGGGACGAGGTGAGGGGCTTAGACCATGCCTGGGCAATATTGTTTCTTACACCTTGGTGTGTGGCATTTTGTTGACCTGGCTACTCCCACTTGGGATAGGTTTTCCACAGCAAGCACCTCTTGTTCGTCGGAAGCCGTTTTTGCCCCAGGGGTCTCCGGGCTGTGTTCGTTGGGGTTGAACTCCTGCTAGCAAAACCGCCGGGATGAGGGAAGGGTTCAGACTGTGCCTGGGCCCTGTGGTCTCTTCCAGGTGAGTGTATGGCATTTCCTTCCCCTTGCCACAGGCACCTGGGAGCATGTCTGCACGTGGAGAAAGACTTTCCCGTGGGAAGCCGGTTTTTCTCAAACGGGTCCAAGTGCCCTGCTCTTGTCTTTTCACTCCTGCTGCCAGAAGCCCAGGGAGGATGGGAGGGCTTAGAACATGGTTGGGCACTGTGGTTTCTTCCAGAGAAGTGGGGGGCATTTGCTTTACCTTGCCACAACCACTTGGGATAGGGTGTGCACCACAGGAAAACTGTTTCTGTGGGAAGCCGGCTTTTTGCAAAGGGGTCTCAATGCCGTTGGCCTCGGCTGTCCCTCCGGCTCCCCAAAGCACAGGGACGAGGTGAGGGGCTTGGACCGTGTCTGGGCAATGTTGTTTCTTATACCTGGGTGTGTGGCGTTTTGTTCACCTATCTACCCCACTTGGGATAGGTTTTCCACAGCAAGCACCTCTTGTTCGTCGGAAGCCGTTTTTGCCCCAGGGGTCTCCGGGCTGTGTTCGTTGGGGTTGAACTCCTGCTAGCAAAACCGCCGGGATGAGGGAAGGCTTCAGACTGTGCCTGGGCCCTGTGGACTCTTCCAGGTCAGTGTATGGCATTTCCTTCCCCTTGCCATAGGCACCTGGGAGCATGTCTGCACGTGGAGAAAGACTTTCGCGTGGGAAGCCGGTTTTTGTCCAACGGGTCCCAGTGCTCTGCTCCTCTTTTTCACTCCTGCTGCCAGAAGCCCAGGGAGGATGGGAGGGCTTAGAACATGGCTCGCACTGTGGTTTCTTCCAGAGAAGTGGAGGGCATTTGCATTACCTTGCCACAACCACTTGGGATAGGGTCTGCACCTCAGGAAAACTGTTTCCGTGGGAAGCCGGCTTTTTGCAAAGGGGTCTCAGGGCCATGGGCCTCGGGTGTCCCTCCAGCTCCCCAAAGCACAGGGACGAGGTGAGGGGCTTAGACCATGCCTGGGCAATGTTTTTTCTTACACCTGGGTGTGTGGCATTTCGTTGACCTGGCTACTCCCACTTGGGATAGGTTTTCCACAGGAAGCACCTCTTGTTCGTCGGAAGCCGTTTTTGCCCCAGGGGTCTCCGGGCTGTGTTCGTTGGGGTTGAACTCCTGCTAGCAAAACCGCTGGGATGAGGGAAGGGTTTAGACTGTGCCTGGGCCCTGTGGTCTCTTCCAGGTCAGTGTATGTCATTTCCTTCCCCTTGCCACAGGCACCTGGGAGCATGTCTGCACGTGGAGAAAGACTTTCCCGTGGGAAGCCGGTTTTTGTCAAACGGGTCCCAGTGCTCTGCTCCTCTCTTTTCACTCCTGCTGCCAGAAGCCCAGGGAGGATGGGAGGGCTTGGAACATGGCTGGGCACTGTGGTTTCTTCCAGAGAAGTGGAGGGCATTTGCTTTACCTTGCCAGAACCACTTGGGATAGGGTGTGCACCTCAGGAAAACTGTTTCCGTGGGAAGCCGGCTTTTTGCAAAGGGGTCTCAGGGCCGAGGGGCTCGGCTGTCCCTCCGGCTCCCCAAAGCACAGGGACGAGGTGAGGGGCTTAGACCGTGCCTGGGCAATGTTGTTTCTTACACCTGGGTGTGTGGCATTTTGTTGACCTGGCTACCCCCACTTGAGATAGGTTTTCCAGTCAAGCACCTCTTGTTCGTCGGAAGGCGTTTTTGCCTCAGGGTCTCTGGGCTGTGTTCGTTGGGGTTGCACTCCTGCTAGCAAAACCGCCGGGATGAGGGAAGGGTTCAGACTGTGCCTGGGCCCTGTGGTCTCTTCCAGGTCAGTGTATGGCATTTCCTTCCCCTTGCCACAGGCACCTGGGAGCATGTCTGCACGTGGAGAAAGACTTTCCCGTGGGAAGCCGGATTTGTCAAACGGGTCCCAGTGCTCTGATCCTCTCTTTTCACTCCTGCTGCCAGAAGCCCAGGGAGGATGGGAGGGCTTAGAACATGGCTGGGCACTGTGGTTTCTTCCAGAGAAGTGGAGGGCATTTGCATTACCTTGCCACAACCACTTGGGATAGGGTCTGCACCTCAGGAAAACTGTTTCCGTGGGAAGCCGGCTTTTTGCAAAGGGGTCTCAGGGCCATGGGCCTCGGGTGTCCCTCCGTCTCCCCAATGCACAGGGACGAGGTGAGGGGCTTAACCATGCCTGGGCAATGTTGTTTCTTACATCTGGGTGTGTGGCATTTTGTTGACCTGGCTACACCCACTTGGGATAGGTTTTCCACAGCAAGCACCTCTTGTTCGTCGGAAGCCGTTTTTGCCCCAGGGGTCTCCGGGATGTGTTCGTTGGGGTTGAACTCCTGCTAGCAAAACCGCCGGGATGAGGGAAGGGTTCAGACTGTGCCTGGGCCCTGTGGTCTCTTCCAGGTGAGTGTATGGCATTTCCTTCCCCTTGCCACAGGCACCTGGGAGCATGTCTGCACGTGGAGAAAGACTTTCCCGTGGGAAGCCGGTTTTTGTCAAACGGGTCCAAGTGCCCTGCTCTTGTCTTTTCACTCCTGCTGCCAGAAGCCCAGGGAGGATGGGAGGGCTTAGAACATGGCTGGGCACTGTGGTTTCTTCCAGAGAAGTGGAGGGCATTTGATTTTCCTTGCCACAACCACTTGGGATAGGGTGTGCACCAGGGGAAAACTGTTTCTGTGGGAAGCCGGCTTTTTGCAAAGGGGTCTCAATGCCGTTGGCCTCGGCTGTCCCTCCGGCTCCCCAAAGCACAGGGACGAGGTGAGGGGCTTGGACCGTGCCTGGGCAATGTTGTTTCTTATACCTGGGTGTGTGGCGTTTTGTTCACCTATCTACCCCACTTGGGATAGGTTTTCCACAGCAAGCACCTCTTGTTCGTCGGAAGCCGTTTTTGCCCCAGGGGTCTCCGGGCTGTGTTCGTTGGGGTTGAACTCCTGCTGGCAAAACCGCCGGGATGAGGGAAGGGTTCAGACTGTGCCTGGGCCCTGTGGTCTCTTCCAGGTGAGTGTATGGCATTTCCTTCCCCTTGCCACAGGCACCTGGGAGCATGTCTGCACGTGGAGAAAGACTTTCCCGTGGGAAGCCGGTTTTTGTCAAACGGGCCCTACTGCCCTGCTCCTCTCTTTTCACTCCTGCTGCCAGAAGCCCATGGAGGATGGGAGGGCTTAGAACATGGCTGGGCACTGTGGTTTCTTCCAGAGAAGTGGAGGGCATTTGCATTACCTTGCCACAACCACTTGGGATAGGGTGTGCACCTCAGGAAAACTGTTTCCGTGGGAAGCCGGCTTTTTGCAAAGGGGACTCAGGGCCGTGGGGCTCGGCTGTCCCTCCGGCTCCCCAAAGCACAGGGACGAGGTGAGGGGCTTAGACCGTGCCTGGGCAATGTTGTTTCTTACACCTGGGTGTGTGGCATTTCGTTGACCTGGCTACTCCCACGTGGGATAGGTTTTCCACAGCAAGCACCTCTTGTTCGTCGGAAGCCGTTTTTGCCCCAGGTCTCCGGGCTGTGTTCGTTGGGGTTGAACTCCTGCTAGCAAAACCGCCGGGATGAGGGAAGGGTTCAGACTGTGCCTGGGCCCTGTGGACTCTTCCAGGTCAGTGTATGGCATTTCCTTCCCCTTGCCACAGGCACCTGGGAGCATGTCTGCACGTGGAGAAAGACTTTCGCGTGGGAAGCCGGTTTTTGTCCAACGGGTCCCAGTGCTCTGCTCCTCTCTTTTCACTCCTGCTGCCAGAAGCCCAGGGAGGATGGGAGGGCTTAGAACATGGCTGGGCACTGTGGTTTCTTCCAGAGAAGTGGAGGGCATTTGCATTACCTTGCCACAACCACTTGGGATAGGGTGTGCACCTCAGGAAAACTGTTTCCGTGGGAAGCCGGCTTTTTGCAAAGGGGACTCAGGGCCATGGGCCTCGGGTGTCCCTCCGTCTCCCCAATGCACAGGGACGAGGTGAGGGGCTTAACCGTGCCTGGGCAATGTTGTTTCTTACATCTGGGTGTGTGGCATTTTGTTGACCTGGCTACACCCACTTGGGATAGGTTTTCCACAGCAAGCACCTCTTGTTCGTCGGAAGCCGTTTTTGCCTCAGGCTCTCCGAGCTGTGTTCGTTGGGGTTGAACTCCTGATAGCAAAACTGCCGGGATGAGGGAAGGGTTCAGACTGTGCCTGGGCCCTGTGGTCTCTTCCAGGTCAGTGTATGGCATTTCCTTCCCCTTGCCACAGGCACCTGGGAGCATGTCTGCACGTGGAGAAAGACTTTCCCGTGGGAAGCCGGTTTTTGTCAAACGGGTCCCAGTGCTCTGATCCTCTCTTTTCACTCCTGCTGCCAGAAGCCCAGGGAGGATGGGAGGGCTTAGAACATGGCTGGGCACTGTGGTTTCTTCCAGAGAAGTGGAGGGCATTTGCATTACCTTGCCACAACCACTTGGGATAGGGTCTGCACCTCAGGAAAACTGTTTCCGTGGGAAGCCGGCTTTTTGCAAAGGGGTCTCAGGGCCATGGGCCTCGGGTGTCCCTCCGTCTCCCCAATGCACAGGGACGAGGTGAGGGGCTTAACCATGCCTGGGCAATGTTGTTTCTTACATCTGGGTGTGTGGCATTTTGTTGACCTGGCTACACCCACTTGGGATAGGTTTTCCACAGCAAGCACCTCTTGTTCGTCGGAAGCCGTTTTTGCCCCAGGGGTCCCCGGGCTGTGTTCGTTGGGGTTGAACTCCTGCTAGCAAAACCGCCGGGATGAGGGAAGGGTTCAGACTGTGCCTGGGCCCTGTGGTCTCTTCCAGGTGAGTGTATGGCATTTCCTTCCCCTTGCCACAGGCACCTGGGAGCATGTCTGCACGTGGAGAAAGACTTTCCCGTGGGAAGCCGGTTTTTGTCAAACGGGTCCAAGTGCCCTGCTCTTGTCTTTTCACTCCTGCTGCCAGAAGCCCAGGGAGGATGGGAGGGCTTAGAACATGGCTGGGCACTGTGGTTTCTTCCAGAGAAGTGGAGGGCATTTGCTTTTCCTTGCCACAACCACTTGGGATAGGGTGTGCACCAGGGGAAAACTGTTTCTGTGGGAAGCCGGCTTTTTGCAAAGGGGTCTCAATGCCGTTGGCCTCGGCTGTCCCTCCGGCTCCCCAAAGCACAGGGACGAGGTGAGGGGCTTGGACCGTGCCTGGGCAATGTTGTTTCTTATACCTGGGTGTGTGGCGTTTTGTTCACCTATCTACCCCACTTGGGATAGGTTTTCCACAGCAAGCACCTCTTGTTCGTCGGAAGCCGTTTTTGCCCCAGGGGTCTCCGGGCTGTGTTCGTTGGGGTTGAACTCCTGCTGGCAAAACCGCCGGGATGAGGGAAGGGTTCAGACTGTGCCTGGGCCGTGTGGTCTCTTCCAGGTGAGTGTATGGCATTTCCTTCCCCTTGCCACAGGCACCTGGGAGCATGTCTGCACGTGGAGAAAGACTTTCGCGTGGGAAGCCGGTTTTTGTCAAACGGGCCCTACTGCCCTGCTCCTCTCTTTTCACTCCTGCTGCCAGAAACCCAGGGAGGATGGGAGGGCTTAGAACATGGCTCGCACTGTGGTTTCTTCCAGAGAAGTGGAGGGCATTTGCATTACCTTGCCACAACCACTTGGGATAGGGTGTGCACCTCAGGAAAACTGTTTCCGTGGGAAGCCGGCTTTTTGAAAAGGGGACTCAGGGCCGTGGGGCTCGGCTGTCCCTCCGGCTCCCCAAAGCACAGGGACGAGGTGAGGGGCTTAGACCGTGCCTGGGCAATGTTGTTTCTTACACCTGGGTGTGTGGCATTTCGTTGACCTGGCTACTCCCACTTGGGATAGGTTTTCAACAGCAAGCACCTCTTGTTCGTCGGAAGCCGTTTTTGCCCCAGGTCTCCGGGCTGTGTTCGTTGGGGTTGAACTCCTGCTAGCAAAACCGCCGGGATGAGGGAAGGGTTCAGACTGTGCCTGGGCCCTGTGGACTCTTCCAGGTCAGTGTATGGCATTTCCTTCCCCTTGCCACAGGCACCTGGGAGCATGTCTGCACGTGGAGTAAGACTTTCGCGTGGGAAGCCGGTTTTTGTCCAACGGGTCCCAGTGCTCTGCTCCTCTCTTTTCACTCCTGCTGCCAGAAGCCCAGGGAGGATGGGAGGGCTTAGAACATGGCTTGGCACTGTGGTTTCTTCCAGAGAAGTGGAGGGCATTTGCATTACCTTGCCACAACCACTTGGGATAGGGTGTGCACCTCAGGAAAACTGTTTCCGTGGGAAGCCGGCTTTTTGCAAAGGGGACTCAGGGCCATGGGCCTCGGGTGTCCCTCCGTCTCCCCAATGCACAGGGACGAGGTGAGGGGCTTAACCGTGCCTGGGCAATGTTGTTTCTTACATCTGGGTGTGTGGCATTTTGTTGACCTGGCTACACCCACTTGGGATAGGTTTTCCACAGCAAGCACCTCTTGTTCGTCGGAAGCCGTTTTTGCCTCAGGCTCTCCGAGCTGTGTTCGTTGGGGTTGAACTCCTGATAGCAAAACTGCCGGGATGAGGGAAGGGTTCAGACTGTGCCTGGGCCCTGTGGTCTCTTCCAGGTCAGTGTATGGCATTAACTTCACCTTGCCACAGGCACTGGGAAGCATGTCTGCACGTGGAGAAGGACTTCCTCGTGGGAAGCCGGTTTCTGTCAAAGAGTCCCAGTGCTGTGCTCCTCTCTTTTCTCTCCTGCTGCCAGAAGCCCAGTGAGGAGGGGAGGGCTTAGAACATGGCTGGGCACTGGGGTTTCTTCCAGAGAAGAGGATGGCATTTGCTTTCCCTTGCCACCACCCCTTGGGATAGGGTCTGCACCTCAGGAAAGTTGTTTCCTTGGGAAGCCGGCTTTCTGCCCAACGGGCCTCAGGGCCGTGGGCCTCGGGGGTCCCTCCAGATCCCCAAAGCACAGGGACGAGGTGAGGGGCTTAGACCATGCCTGGGCAATGTTGTTTCATCCATCTGGGTGTGTGGCATTTTGTTGACCTGGCTACCCCCACTTGGGATAGGTTTTCCACAGCAAGAGCATATTGTTTGTCGGAAGCCGTTTGGGCCCCAGGGGGGTCTCCGGGCTCTGTTCGTTGGGTTTGAACTCCTGCTCGCAAAACCTCCGGGATGAGGGAAGGGCTCAGACTGTGCCTGGGCCCTGTGGTCTCTTCCAGGTCAGTGTATGGCATTTCTTTCACCTTGCCACAGGCACTGGGGAGAATTTCTGCACGTGGAGAAGGACTTTCCCGTGGGAAGCCGGTTTTTGTCAAACGGGTCCCAGTGCTCTGCTCCTCTCTTTTCACTCCTGCTGCCAGAAGCCCAGGGAGGATGGGAGGACTTAGAACATGGCTGGGCACTGTGGTTTTTTCCAGAGAGGTGGAGGGCATTTGCTTTACCTTGCCACAACCACTTGGGATAGGGTGTGCACCTCAGGAAAACTGTTTCCGTGGGAAGCCGGCTTTTTGCAAAGGGGTCTCAGGACCGTGGGGCTCGGCTGTCCCTCCAGCTCCCCAAAGCTCAGGGACGAGGTGGGTGGCTTAGATCGTGCCTGGGCAATGTTGTTTCTTACACCTGGGTGTGTGGCATTTCGTTGACCTGGCTACTCCCACTTGGGATAGGTTTTCCACAGCAAGCACCTCTTGTTCGTCGGAAGCCGTTTTTACCCCAGGGGTCTCCGGGCTGTGTTCTTTGGGGTTAAACTCCTGCTAGCAAAACCGCCGGGATGAGGGAAGGGTTCAGACTGTGCCTGGGCCCTGTGGTCTCTTCCAGGTCAGTGTATGGCATTTCCTTCCCCTTGCCACAGGCACCTGGGAGCATGTCTGCACGTGGAGAAAGACTTTCCCATGAGAAGCCGGTTTTTGTCAAACGGGTCCCAGTGCTCTGCTCCTCTCTTTTCACTCCTGCTGCGAGTAGCCCAGGGAGGATGGGAGGGCTTAGAACATGGCTAGGCACTGTGGTTTCTTCCAGAGAAGTGGAGGGCATTTGCATTACCTTGCCACAACCACTTGGGATAGGGTGTGCACCTCAGGAAAACTGTTTCCGTGGGAAGCCGGCTTTTTGCAAAGGGGTCTCAGGGCCGTGGCCCTCGGCTGTCCCTCCGGCTCCCCAAAGCACAGGGACGAGGTGAGGGGCTTAGACCGTGCCTGGGCAATGTTGTTTCTTACACCTGGGTGTGTGGCACTTCGTTGACCTGGCTACTCCCACTTGGGATAGGTTTTCCACAGCAAGCACCTCTTGTTCGTCGGAAGCCGTTTTTGCCCCAGGGGTCTCCGGGCTGTGTTCGTTGGGGTTGAACTCCTGCTGTCAAAACCGCCAGGATGAGGGAAGGGTTCAGACTGTGCCTGGGCCCTGTGGTCTCTTCCAGGTCAGTGTATGGCATTTCCTTCCCCTTGCCACAGGCACCTGGGAGCATGTCTGCACGTGGAGAAAGACTTTCCCGTGGGAAGCCGGTTTTTGTCAAACGGGTCCCAGTGCTCTGCTCCTCTCTTTTCACTCCTGCTGCCAGAAGCCCAGGGAGGATGGGAGGGCTTAGAACATGGCTCGCACTGTGGTTTCTTCCAGAGAAGTGGAGGGCATTTGCATTACCTTGCCACAACCACTTGGGATAGGGTCTGCACCTCAGGAAAACTGTTTCCGTGGGAAGCCGGCTTTTTGCAAAGGGGTCTCAGGTCCATGGGCCTCGGGTGTCCCTCCAGCTCCCCAAAGCACAGGGACGAGGTGAGGGGCTTAGACCATGCCTGGGCAATGTTGTTTCTTACACCTGGGTGTGTGGCATTTTGTTGACCTGGCTACCCCCACTTGAGATAGGTTTTCCAGTCAAGCACCTCTTGTTCGTCGGAAGGCGTTTTTGCCTCAGGGTCTCTGGGCTGTGTTCGTTGGGGTTGAACTCCTGCTAGCAAAACCGCCGGGATGAGGGAAGGGTTCAGACTGTGCCTGGGCCCTGTGGTCTCTTCCAGGTCAGTGTATGGCATTTCCTTCCCCTTGCCACAGGCACCTGGGAGCATGTCTGCACGTGGAGAAAGACTTTCCCGTGGGAAGCCGGTTTTTGTCAAATGGGTCCCAGTGCTCTGCTCCTCTCTTTTCACTCCTGCTGCCAGAAGCCCAGGGAGGATGGGAGGGCTTAGAACATGGCTGGGCACTGTGGTTTCTTCCAGAGAAGTGGAGGGCATTTGCATTACCTTGCCACAACCACTTGGGATAGGGTCTGCACCTCAGGAAAACTGTTTCCGTGGGAAGCCGGCTTTTTACAAAGGGGTCTCAGGGCCATGGGCCTCGGGTGTCCCTCCGTCTCCCCAATGCACAGGGACGAGGTGAGGGGCTTAACCGTGCCTGGGCAATGTTGTTTCTTACATCTGGGTGTGTGGCATTTTGTTGACCTGGCTACACCCACTTGGGATAGGTTTTCCACAGCAAGCACCTCTTGTTCGTCGGAAGCCGTTTTTGCCTCAGGGACTCCGGGCTGTGTTCGTTGGTGTTGAACTCCTGCTAGCAAAACTGCCGGGATGAGGGAAGGGTTCAGACGGTGCCTGGGCCCTGTGGTCTCTTCCAGGTCAGTGTATGGCATTTCCTTCCCCTGGCCACAGGCACCTGGGAGCATGTCTGCACGTGGAGAAAGACTGTCCCGTGGGAAGCCGGTTTTTCTCAAACGGGTCCCAGTGCCCTGCTCGTCTCTTTCCACTCCTGCTGCCAGAAGCCCAGGGAGGATGGGAGGTCTTAGAACATGGCTGGGCACTGTGGTTTCTTCCAGAGAAGTGGAGGGCATTTGCATTACCTTGCCACAACCACTTGGGATAGGGTGTGCACCTCAGGAAAACTGTTCCCGTGGGAAGCCGGCTTTTTGCAAAGGGGTCTCAGGGCCTAACGGGCTCGGGTGTCCCTCCGGCTCCCCAAAGCACAGGGACGAGGTGAGGGGCTTAGACCATGCCTGGGCAATGTTGTTTCTTACACCTTGGTGTGTGGCATTTTGTTGACCTGGCTACCCCCACTTGGGATAGGTTTTCCACAGCAAGCACCTCTTGTTCCTCGGAAGCCCTTTTTGCCCCAGGGGTCTCCGGCATGTGTTCGTTGGGGTTGAACTCCTGCTAGCAAAACCGCCGGGATGAGGGAAGGGTTCAGACTGTTCCTGGGCCCTGTGGTCTCTTCCAGGTGAGTGTATGGCATTTCCTTCCCCTTGCCACAGGCACCTGGGAGCATGTCTGCACGTGGAGAAAGACTTTCCCGTGGGAAGCCGGTTTTTGTCAAACGGGTCCAAGTGCCCTGCTCTTGTCTTTTCACTCCTGCTGCCAGAAGCCCAGGGAGGATGGGAGGGCTTAGAACATGGTTGGGCACTGTGGTTTCTTCCAGAGAAGTGGAGGGCATTTGCTTTTCCTTGCCACAACCACTAGTGATAGGGTGTGCACCAGGGGAAAACTGTTTCTGTTGGAAGCCGGCTTTTTGCAAAGGGGTTTCAATGCCGTTGGCCTCGGCTGTCCCTCCGGCTCCCCAAAGCACAGGGACGAGGTGAGGGGCTTGGACCGTGCCTGGGCAATGTTGTTTCTTATACCTGGGTGTGTGGTGTTTTGTTCACCTATCTACCCCACTTGGGATAGGTTTTCCACAGCAAGCACCTCTTGTTCGTCGGAAGCCGTTTTTGCCCCAGGGGTCTCCGGGCTGTGTTCGTTGGGGTTGAACTCCTACTCGCAAAACCTCCGGGATGAGGGAAGGGCTCAGACTGTGCCTGGGCCCTGTGGTCTCTTCCAGGTCAGTGTATGGCATTCCTTCACCTTGCCACAGGCACTGGGGAGAATTTCTGCACGTGGAGAAGGACTTTCCCGTGGGAAGCCGGTTTTTGTCAAACGGGTCCCAGTGCTCTGCTCCTCTCTTTTCACTCCTGCTTCCAGAAGCCCAGGGAGGATGGGAGGACTTAGAACATGGCTGGGCACTGTGGTTTTTTCCAGAGAGGTGGAGGGCATTTGCTTTACCTTGCCACAACCACTTGGGATAGGGTGTGCACCTCAGGAAAACTGTTTCCGTGGGAAGCCGGCTTTTTGCAAAGGGGTCTCAGGACCGTGGGGCTCGGCTGTCCCTCCAGCTCCCCAAAGCTCAGGGACGAAGTGGGTGGCTTAGATCGTGCCTGGGCAATGTTGTTTCTTACACCTGGGTGTGTGGCATTTCGTTGACCTGGCTACTCCCACTTGGGATAGGTTTTCCACAGCAAGCACCTCTTGTTCGTCGGAAGCCGTTTTTGCCCCAGGGGTCTCTGGGCTGTGTTCGTTGGGGTTAAACTCCTGCTAGCAAAACCGCCGGGATGAGGGAAGGGTTCAGACTGTGCCTGGGCCCTGTGGTCTCTTCCAGGTCAGTGTATGGCATTTCCTTCCCCTTGCCACAGGCACCTGGGAGCATGTCTGCACGTGGAGAAAGACTTTCCCTTGGGAAGCCGGTTTTTGTCAAACGGGTCCCAGTGCTCTGCTCCTCTCTTTTCACTCCTGCTGCCAGTAGCCCAGGGAGGATGGGAGGGCTTAGAACATGGCTGGTCACTGTGGTTTCTTCCAGAGAAGTAGAGGGCATTAGCTTTACCTTGCCACAACCACTTGTGAGAGGGTCTGCACATCAGGAAAACTGTTTCCTTTGGAAGCCGGCTTTTTGCAAAGGGTTCTCTGGGTCGTGGGCCTCGGGTGTCCCTCCGGCTCCCCAAAGCACAGGGACGAGGTGAGGGGCTTAGACCATGCCTGGGCAATGTTGTTTCTTACACCTTGGTGTGTGGCATTTTGTTGACCTGGCTACCCCCACTTGGGATAGGTTTTCCACAGCAAGCACCTCTTGTTCGTCGGAAGCCGTTTTTGCCCCAGGGGTCTCCGGGCTGTGTTCGTTGGGGTTGAACTCCTGCTAGCAAAACCGCAGGGATGAGGGAAGGGTTCAGACTGTGCCTGGGCCCTGTGGTCTCTTCCAGGTGAGTATATGGCATTTCCTTCCCCTTGCCACAGGCACCTGGTAGCATGTCTGCACGTGGAGAAAGACTTTCCCGTGGGAAGCCGGTTTTTGTCAAACGGGTCCAAGTGCCCTGCTCTTGTCTTTTCACTCCTGCTGTCAGAAGCCCAGGGAGGATGGGAGGGCTTAGAACATGGTTGGGCACTGTGGTTTCTTCCAGAGAAGTGGGGGGCATTTGCTTGACCTTGCCACAACCACTTGGGATAGGGTGTGCACCACAGGAAAACTGTTTCTGTGGGAAGCCGGCTTTTTGCAAAGGGGTCTCAATGCCGTTGGCCTCGGCTGTCCCTCCGGCTCCCCAAAGCACAGGGAAGAGGTGAGGGGCTTGGACCGTGCCTGGGCAATGTTGTTTCTTATACCTGCGTGTGTGGCGTTTTGTTCACCTATCTCCCCCACTTGGGATAGGTTTTCCACAGCAAGCACCTCTTGTTCGTCGGAAGCCGTTTTTGCCCCAGGGTCTCCGGGCTGTGTTCGTTGCGGTTGAACTCCTGCTAGCAAAACCGCCAGGATTAGGGAAGTGTTCAGACTGTGCCTGGGCCCTGTGGTCTCCTCCAGGCCAGTGTATGGCATTTCCTTCCCCTTGCCACAGGCACCTGGGAGCATGTCTGCACGTGGAGAAAGACTTTCGCGTGGGAAGCCGGTTTTTGTCCAACGGGTCCCAGTGCTCTGCTCCTCTCTTTTCACTCCTGCTGCCAGAAGCCCAGGGAGGATGGGAGGACTTAGAACATGGCTCGCACTGTGGTTTCTTCCAGAGAAGTGGAGGGCATTTGCATTACCTTGCCACAACTACTTGGGATAGGGTCTGCACCTCAGGAAAACTGTTTCTGTGGGAAGCCGGCTTTTTGCAAAGGGGTCTCAGGGCCATGGGCCTCGGGTGTCCCTCCAGCTCCCCAAAGCACAGGGATGAGGTGAGGGGCGTAGACCATGCCTGGGCAATGTTCTTTCTTACACCTGGGTGTGTGGCATTTCGTTGACCTGGCTACTCCCAGTTGGGATAGGTTTTCCACAGGAAGCACCTCTTGTTCGTCGGAAGCCGTTTTTGCCCCAGGGGTCTCCGGGCTGTGTTCGTTGGGGTTGAACTCCTGCTAGCAAAACCGCTGGGATGAGGGAAGGGTTCAGACTGTGCCTGGGCCCTGTGGTCTCTTCCAGGTCAGTGTATGTCATTTCCTTCCCCTTGCCACAGGCACCTGGGAGCATGTCTGCACGTGGAGAAAGACTTTCCCGTGGGAAGCCGGTTTTTGTCAAACGGGTCCCAGTGCTCTGCTCCTCTCTTTTCACTGCTGCTGCCAGAAGCCCAGGGAGGATGGGAGGGCTTGGAACATGGCTGGGCACTGTGGTTTCTTCCAGAGAAGTGGAGGGCATTTGCATTACCTTGCCAGAACCACTTGGGATAGGGTGTGCACCTCAGGAAAACTGTTTCCGTGGGAAGCCGGCTTTTTGCAAAGGGGTCTCAGGGCCGAGGGGCTCGGCTGTCCCTCCGGCTCCCCAAAGCACAGGGACGAGGTGAGGGGCTTAGACCGTGCCTGGGCAATGTTGTTTCTTACACCTGGGTGTGTGGCATTTTGTTGACCTGGCTACCCCCACTTGAGATAGGTTTTCCAGTCAAGCACCTCTTGTTCGTCGGAAGCCGTTTTTGCCCCAGGGGTCTCCAGACTGTGTTCGTTGGGGTTGAACTCCTGCTAGCAAAACCGCCGGGATGAGGGAAGGGTTCAGACTGTGCCTGGGCCCTGTGGACTCTTCCAGGTCAGTGTATGGCATTTCCTTCCCCTTGCCACAGGCACCTGGGAGCATGTCTGCACGTGGAGAAAGACTTTCGCGTGGGAAGCCGGTTTTTGTCCAACGGGTCCCAGTGCTCTGCTCCTCTCTTTTCACTCCTGCTGCCAGAAGCCCAGGGAGGATGGGAGGGCTTAGAACATGGCTGGGCACTGTGGTTTCTTCCAGAGAAGTGGAGGGCATTTGCATTACCTTGCCACAACCACTTGGGATAGGGTGTGCACCTCAGTAAAACTGTTTCCGTGGGAAGCCGGCTTTTTGCAAAGGGGACTCAGGGCCATGGGCCTCGGGTGTCCCTCCGTCTCCCTAATGCACAGGGACGAGGTGAGGGGCTTAACCGTGCCTGGGCAATGTTGTTTCTTACATCTGGGTGTGTGGCATTTTGTTGACCTGGCTACACCCACTTGAGATAGGTTTTCCACAGCAAGCACCTCTTGTTCGTCGGAAGCCGTTTTTGCCTCAGGCTCTCCGAGCTGTGTTCGTTGGGGTTGAACTCCTGATAGCAAAACTGCCGGGATGAGGGAAGGGTTCAGACTGTGCCTGGGCCCTGTGGTCTCTTCCAGGTCAGTGTATGGCATTTCCTTCCCCTTGCCACAGGCACCTGGGAGCATGTCTGCACGTGGAGAAAGACTTTCCCGTGGGAAGCCGGTTTTTGTCAAACGGGTCCCAGTGCTCTGATCCTCTCTTTTCACTCCTGCTGCCAGAAGCCCAGGGAGGATGGGAGGGCTTAGAACATGGCTGGGCACTGTGGTTTCTTCCAGAGAAGTGGAGGGCATTTGCATTACCTTGCCACAACCACTTGGGATAGGGTCTGCACCTCAGGAAAACTGTTTCCCTGGGAAGCCGGCTTTTTGCAAAGGGGTCTCAGGGCCATGGGCCTCGGGTGTCCCTCCGTCTCCCCAATGCACAGGGACGAGGTGAGGGGCTTAACCATGCCTGGGCAATGTTGTTTCTTACATCTGGGTGTGTGGCATTTTGTTGACCTGGCTACACCCACTTGGGATAGGTTTTCAACAGCAAGCACCTCTTGCTCGTCGGAAGCCGTTTTTGCCCCAGGGGTCTCCGGGCTGTGTTCGTTGGTGTTGAACTCCTGCTAGCAAAACCGCCGGGATGAGGGAAGGGTTCAGACTGTGCCTGGGCCCTGTGGTCTCTTCCAGGTGAGTGTATGGCATTTCCTTCCCCTTGCCACAGGCACCTGGGAGCATGTCTGCACGTGGAGAAAGACTTTCCCGTGGGAAGCCGGTTTTTGTCAAACGGGTCCAAGTGCCCTGCTCTTGTCTTTTCACTCCTGTTGCCAGAAGCCCAGGGAGGATGGGAGGGCTTAGAACATGGCTGGGCACTGTGGTTTCTTCCAGAGAAGTGGAGGGCATTTGCTTTTCCTTGCCACAACCACTTGGGATAGGGTGTGCACCAGGGGAAAACTGTTTCTGTGGGAAGCCGGCTTTTTGCAAAGGGGTCTCAATGCCGTTGGCCTCGGCTGTCCCTCCGGCTCCCCAAAGCACAGGGACGAGGTGAGGGGCTTGGACCGTGCCTGGGCAATGTTGTTTCTTATACCTGGGTGTGTGGCGTTTTGTTCACCTATCTACCCCACTTGGGATAGGTTTTCCACAGCAAGCACCTCTTGTTCGTCGGAAGCCGTTTTTGCCCCAGGGGTCTCCGGGCTGTGTTCGTTGGGGTTGACCTCCTGCTGGCAAAACCGCCGGGATGAGGGAAGGGTTCAGACTGTGCCTGGGCCGTGTGGTCTCTTCCAGGTCAGTGTATGGCATTTCCTTCCCCTTGCCACAGGCACCTGGGAGCATGTCTGCACGTGGAGAAAGACTTTCGCGTGGGAAGCCGGTTTTTGTCAAACGGGCCCTACTGCCCTGCTCCTCTCTTTTCACTCCTGCTGCCAGAAGCCCAGGGAGGATGGGAGGTCTTAGAACATGGCTGGGCACTGTGGTTTCTTCCAGAGAAGTGGAGGGCATTTGCATTACCTTGCCACAACCACTTGGGATAGGGTGTGCACCTCAGGAAAACTGTTTCCGTGGGAAGCCGGCTTTTTGCAAAGGGGACTCAGGGCCGTGGGGCTCGGCTGTCCCTCCAGCTCCCCAAAGCACAGGGACGAGGTGAGGGGCTTAGACCGTGCCTGGGCAATGTTGTTTCTTACACCTGGGTGTGTGGCATTTCGTTGACCTGGCTACTCCCACTTGGGATAGGTTTTCCACAGCAAGCACCTCTTGTTCGTCGGAAGCCGTTTTTGCCCCAGGTCTCCGGGCTGTGTTCGTTGGGGTTGAACTCCTGCTAGCAAAACCGCCGGGATGAGGGAAGGGTTCAGACTGTGCCTGGGCCCTGTGGACTCTTCCAGGTCAGTGTATGGCATTTCCTTCCCCTTGCCACAGGCACCTGGGAGCATGTCTGCACGTGGAGTAAGACTTTCGCGTGGGAAGCCGGTTTTTGTCCAACGGGTCCCAGTGCTCTGCTCCTCTCTTTTCACTCCTGCTGCCAGAAGCCCAGGGAGGATGGGAGGGCTGGGAACATGGCTGGGCACTGTGGGTTCTTCCAGAGAAGTGGAGGGCATTTGCATTACCTTGCCACAACCACTTGGGATAGGGTGTGCACCTCAGGAAAACTGTTCCCGTGGGAAGCCGGCTTTTTGCAAAGGGGACTCAGGGCCATGGGCCTCGGGTGTCCCTCCGTCTCCCCAATGCACAGGGACGAGGTGAGGGGCTTAACCGTGCCTGGGCAATGTTGTTTCTTACATCTGGGTGTGTGGCATTTTGTTGACCTGGCTACACCCACTTGGGATAGGTTTTCCACAGCAAGCACCTCTTGTTCGTCGGAAGCCGTTTTTGCCTCAGGCTCTCCGAGCTGTGTTCGTTGGGGTTGAACTCCTGATAGCAAAACTGCCGGGATGAGGGAAGGGTTCAGACTGTGCCTGGGCCCTGTGGTCTCTTCCAGGTCAGTGTATGGCATTAACTTCACCTTGCCACAGGCACTGGGAAGCATGTCTGCACGTGGAGAAGGACTTCCTCGTGGGAAGCCGGTTTCTGTCAAAGAGTCCCAGTGCTGTGCTCCTCTCTTTTCTCTCCTGCTGCCAGAAGCCCAGTGAGGAGGGGAGGGCTTAGAACATGGCTGGGCACTGGGGTTTCTTCCAGAGAAGGGGATGGCATTTGCTTTCCCTTGCCACCACCCCTTGGGATAGGGTCTGCACCTCAGGAAAGTTGTTTCCTTGGGAAGCCGGCTTTCTGCCCAACGGGCCTCAGGGCCGTGGGCCTCGGGGGTCCCTCCAGATCCCCAAAGCACAGGGACGAGGTGAGGGGCTTAGACCATGCCTGGGCAATGTTGTTTCATCCATCTGGGTGTGTGGCATTTTGTTGACCTGGCTACCCCCACTTGGGATAGGTTTTCCACAGCAAGAGCATATTGTTTCTCGGAAGCCGTTTGGGCCCCAGGGGGTCTCCGGGCTCTGTTCGTTGGGTTTGAACTCCTGCTCGCAAAACCTCCGGGATGAGGGAAGGGCTCAGACTGTGCCTGGGCCCTGTGGTCTCTTCCAGGTCAGTGTATGGCATTTCTCTCACCTTGCCACAGGCACTGGGGAGAATTTCTGCACGTGGAGAAGGACTTTCCCGTGGGAAGCCGGTTTTTGTCAAACGGGTCCCAGTGCTCTGCTCCTCTCTTTTCACTCCTGCTGCCAGAAGCCCAGGGAGGATGGGAGGACTTAGAACATGGCTGGGCACTGTGGTTTTTTCCAGAGAGGTGGAGGGCATTTGCTTTACCTTGCCACAACCACTTGGGATAGGGTGTGCACCTCAGGAAAACTGTTTCCGTGGGAAGCCGGCTTTTTGCAAAGGGGTCTCAGGACCGTGGGGCTCGGCTGTCCCTCCAGCTCCCCAAAGCTCAGGGACGAGGTGGGTGGCTTAGATCGTGCCTGGGCAATGTTGTTTCTTACACCTGGGTGTGTGGCATTTCGTTGACCTGGCTACTCCCACTTGGGATAGGTTTTCCACAGCAAGCACCTCTTGTTCGTCGGAAGCCGTTTTTGCCCCAGGGGTCTCCGGGCTGTGTTCGTTGGGGTTAAACTCCTGCTAGCAAAACCGCCGGGATGAGGGAAGGGTTCAGACTGTGCCTGGGCCCTGTGGTCTCTTCCAAGTCAGTGTATGGCATTTCCTTCCCCTTGCCACAGGCACCTGGGAGCATGTCTGCACGTGGAGAAAGACTTTCCCTTGGGAAGCCGGTTTTTGTCAAACGGGTCCCAGTGCTCTGCTCCTCTCTTTTCACTCCTGCTGCCAGTAGCCCAGGGAGGATGGGAGGGCTTAGAACATGGCTGGGCACTGTGGTTTCTTCCAGAGAAGTGGAGGGCATTTGCTTTACCTTGCCACAACCACTTGTGAGAGGGTCTGCACATCAGGAAAACTGTTTCCTTTGGAAGCCGGCTTTTTGCAAAGGGTTCTCTGGGTCGTGGGCCTCGGGTGTCCCTCCGGCTCCCCAAAGCACAGGGACGAGGTGAGGGGCTTAGACCATGCCTGGGCAATGTTGTTTCTTAAACCTTGGTGTGTGGCATTTTGTTGACCTGGCTACACCCACTTGGGATAGGTTTTCCACAGCAAGCACCTCTTGTTCGTCGGAAGCCGTTTTTGCCCCAGGGGTCTCCGGGCTGTGTTCGTTGGGGTTGAACTCCTGCTAGCAAAACCGCCGGGATGAGGGAAGGGTTCAGACTGTGCCTGGGCCCTGTGGTCTCTTCCAGGTGAGTATATGGCATTTCCTTCCCCTTGCCACAGGCACCTGGTAGCATGTCTGCACGTGGAGAAAGACTTTCCCGTGGGAAGCCGGTTTTTGTCAAACGTGTCCAAGTGCCCTGCTCTTGTCTTTTCACTCCTGCTGCCAGAAGCCCAGGGAGGATGGGAGGGCTTAGAACATGGTTGGGCACTGTGGTTTCTTCCAGAGAAGTGGGGGGCATTTGCTTGACCTTGCCACAACCACTTGGGATAGGGTGTGCACCACAGGAAAACTCTTTCTGTGGGAAGCCGGCTTTTTGCAAAGGGGTCTCAATGCCGTTGGCCTCGGCTGTCCTTCCGGCTCCCCAAAGCACAGGGAAGAGGTGAGGGGCTTGGACCGTGCCTGGGCAATGTTGTTTCTTATACCTGGGTGTGTGGCGTTTTGTTCACCTATCTACCCCACTTGGGATAGGTTTTCCACAGCAAGCACCTCTTGTTCGTCAGAAGCCGTTTTTGCCCCAGGGTCTCCGGGCTGTGTTCGTTGCGGTTGAACTCCTGCTAGCAAAACCGCCGGGATTAGGGAAGTGTTCAGACTGTGCCTGGGCCCTGTGGTCTCCTCCACGCCAGTGTATGGCATTTCCTTCCCCTTGCCACAGGCACCTGGGAGCATGTCTGCACGTGGAAAAAGACTTTCGCGTGGGAAGCCGGTTTTTGTCCAACGGGTCCCAGTGCTCTGCTCCTCTCTTTTCACTCCTGCTGCCAGAAGCCCAGGGAGGATGGGAGGGCTTAGAACATGGCTGGGCACTGTGGTTTCTTCCAGAGAAGTGGAGGGCATTTGCATTACCTTGCCACAACCACTTGGGATAGGGTGTGCACCTCAGGAAAACTGTTTCCGTGGGAAGCCGGCTTTTTGCAAAGGGGTCTCAGGGCCGTGGGCCTCGGCTGTCCCTCAGGCTCCCCAAAGCACAGGGACGAGGTGAGGGGCTTAGACCGTGCCTGGGCAATGTTGTTTCTTACACCTGGGTGTGTGGCATTTCGTTGACCTGGCTACTCCCACGTGGGATAGGTTTTACACAGCAAGCACCTCTTGTTCGTTGGAAGCCCTTTTTGCCCCAGGGGTCTCCGGGCTGTGTTCGTTGGGGTTGAACTCCTGCTAGCAAAACTGCCGGGATGAGGGAAGGGTTCAGACTGTGCCTGGGCCCTGTGGACTCTTCCAGGTCAGTGTATGGCATTTCCTTCCCCTTGCCACAGGCACCTGGGAGCATGTCTGCACGTGGAGAAAGACTTTCCCGTGGGAAGCCGGTTTTTGTCAAATGGGTCCCAGTGCCCTGCTCCTCTCCTTTCAATCCTGCTGCCAGAAGCCCAGGGAGGATGGGAAGGCTTAGAACATGGCTGGGCACTGTGGTTTCTTCCAGAAAAGTGGAGGGCATTTGCTTTACCTGGCCACAACCACTTGGGAGAGGGTCTGTACCTCAGGAAAACTATTTCCGTGGGAAGCCGGCTTTTTGCAAAGGGTTCTCAGGGCCGTGGGCCTCGGCTGTCCCTCCGGCTCCCCAAAGAACAGGGACGAGGTGAGGGGCTTAGACCGTGCCTGGGTAATGTTGTTTCTTACACCTGGGTGTGTGGCGTTTTGTTCACCTATCTACCCCACTTGGGATAGGTTTTCCACAGCAAGCACCTCTTGTTCGTCGGAAGCCGTTTTTGCCCCAGGGTCTCAGGGCTGTGTTCGTTGCGGTTGAACTCCTGCTAGCAAAACCGCCGGGATTAGGGAAGTGTTCAGACTGTGCCTGGGCACTGTGGTCTCCTCCAGGCCAGTGTATGGCATTTCCTTCCCCTTGCCACAGGCACCTGGGAGCATGTCTGCACGTGGAGAAAGACTTTCGCGTGGGAAGCCGGTTTTTGTCCAACGGGTCCCAGTGCTCTGCTCCTCTCTTTTCACTCCTGCTGCCAGAAGCCCAGGGAGGATGGGAGGGCTTAGAACATGGCTCGCACTGTGGTTTCTTCCAGAGAAGTGGAGGGCATTTGCATTACCTTGCCACAACCACTTGGGATAGGGTCTGCACCTCAGGAAAACTGTTTCCGTGGGAAGCCGGCTTTTTGCAAAGGGGTCTCAGGGCCATGGGCCTCGGGTGTCCCTCCAGCTCCCCAAAGCACAGGGACGAGGTGAGGGTCTTAGACCATGCCTGGGCAATGTTCTTTCTTACACCTGGGTGTGTGGCATTTCGTTGACCTGGCTACTCCCAGTTGGGATAGGTTTTCCACAGGAAGCACCTCTTGTTCGTCGGAAGCCGTTTTTGCCCCAGGGGTCTCCGGGCTGTGTTCGTTGGGGTTGAACTCCTGCTAGCAAAACCGCTGGGATGAGGGAAGGGTTCAGACTGTGCCTGGGCCCTGTGGTCTCTTCCAGGTCAGTGTATGTCATTTCCTTCCCCTTGCCACAGGCACCTGGGAGCATGTCTGCACGTGGAGAAAGACTTTCCCGTGGGAAGCCGGTTTTTGTCAAACGGGTCCCAGTGCTCTGCTCCTCTCTTTTCACTCCTGCTGCCAGAAGCCCAGGGAGGATGGGAGGGCTTGGAACATGGCTGGGCACTGTGGTTTCTTCCAGAGAAGTGGAGGGCATTTGCATTACCTTGCCAGAACCACTTGGGATAGGGTGTGCACCTCAGGAAAACTGTTTCCGTGGGAAGCCGGCTTTTTGCAAAGGGGTCTCAGGGCCGAGGGGCTCGGCTGTCCCTCCGGCTCCCCAAAGCACAGGGACGAGGTGAGGGGCTTAGACCGTGCCTGGGCAATGTTGTTTCTTACACCTGGGTGTGTGGTATTTTGTTGACCTGGCTACCCCCACTTGAGATAGGTTTTCCAGTCAAGCACCTCTTGTTCGTCGGAAGGCGTTTTTGCCTCAGGGTCTCTGGGCTGTGTTCGTTGGGGTTGAACTCCTGCTAGCAAAACCGCCGGGATGAGGGAAGGGTTCAGACTGTGCCTGGGCCCTGTGGTCTCTTCCAGGTCAGTGTATGGCATTTCCTTCCCCTTGCCACAGGCACCTGGGAGCATGTCTGCACGTGGAGAAAGACTTTCCCGTGGGAAGCCGGTTTTTGTCAAATGGGTCCCAGTGCTCTGATCCTCTCTTTTCACTCCTGCTGCCAGAAGCCCAGGGAGGATGTGAGGGCTTAGAACATGGCTGGGCACTGTGGTTTCTTCCAGAGAAGTGGAGGGCATTTGCATTACCTTGCCACAACCACTTGGGATAGGGTCTGCACCTCAGGAAAACTGTTTCCGTGGGAAGCCGGCTTTTTGCAAAGGGGTCTCAGGGCCATGGGCCTCGGGTGTCCCTCCGTCTTCCCAATGCACAGGGACGAGGTGAGGGGCTTAACCGTGCCTGGGCAATGTTGTTTCTTACATCTGGGTGTGTGGCATTTTGTTGACCTGGCTACACCCACTTGGGATAGGTTTTCCACAGCAAGCACCTCTTGTTCGTCGGAAGCCGTTTTTGCCTCAGGGACTCCGGGCTGTGTTCATTGGGGTTGAACTCCTGCTAGCAAAACTGCCGGGATGAGGGAACGGTTCAGACTGTGCCTGGGCCCTGTGGTCTCTTCTAGGTCAGTGTATGGCATTTCCTTCCCCTGGCCACAGGCACCTGGGAGCATGTCTGCACGTGGAGAAAGACTGTCCCGTGGGAAGCCGGTTTTTCTCAAACGGGTCCCAGTGCCCTGCTCGTCTCTTTCCACTCCTGCTGCCAGAAGCCCAGGGAGGATGGGAGGTCTTAGAACATGGCTGGGCACTGTGGTTTCTTCCAGAGAAGTGGAGGGCATTTGCATTACCTTGCCACTACCACTTGGGATAGGGTGTGCACCTCAGGAAAACTGTTTCCGTGGGAAGCTGGCTTTTTGCAAAGGGGTCTCAGGGCCGTGGGCCTCGGGTGTCCCTCCGACTCCCCAAAGCACAGGGACGAGGTGAGGGGCTTGGACCGTGCCTGGGCAATGTTGTTTCTTACACCTGGGTGTGTGGCATTTCGTTGACCTGGCTACTCCCACTTGGGGTAGGTTTTCCACAGCAAGCACCTCTTGTTCGTCGGAAGCCGTTTTTGCCCCAGGGGTCTCCGGGCTGTGTTCGTTGGGGTTGAACTCCTGCTAGCAAAACCGCCGGGATGAGGGAAGGATTCAGACTGTGCCTGGGCCCTGTGGTCTCTTCCAGGTCAGTGTATGTCATTTCCTTCCCCTTGCCACAGGCACCTGGGAGTATGTCTGCACGTGGAGAAAGACTTTCCCGTGGGAAGCCGGTTTTTGTCAAACGGGTCCCAGTGCTCTGCTCCTCTCTTTTCACTCCTGCTGCCAGAAGCCCAGGGAGGATGGGAGGGCTTAGAACATGGCTGGGCACTGTGGTTTCTTCCAGAGAAGTGGAGGGCATTTGCATTACCTTGCCAGAACCACTTGGGATAGGGTGTGCACCTCAGGAAAACTGTTTCCGTGGGAAGCCGGCTTTTTGCAAAGGGGTCTCAGGGCCGAGGGGCTTGGCTGTCCCTCCGGCTCCCCAAAGCACAGGGACGAGGTGAGGGGCTTAGACCGTGCCTGGGCAATGTTGTTTCTTACACCTGGGTGTGTGGTATTTTGTTGACCTGGCTACCCCCACTTGAGATAGGTTTTCCAGTCAAGCACCTCTTGTTCGTCGGAAGGCGTTTTTGTCTCAGGGTCTCTGGGCTGTGTTCGTTGGGGTTGAACTCCTGCTAGCAAAACCGCCGGGATGAGGGAAGGGTTCAGACTGTGCCTGGGCCCTGTGGTCTCTTCCAGGTCAGTGTATGGCATTTCCTTCCCCTTGCCACAGGCACCTGGGAGCATGTCTGCACGTGGAGAAAGACTTTCCCGTGGGAAGCCGGTTTTTGTCAAATGGGTCCCAGTGCTCTGATCCTCTCTTTTCACTCCTGCTGCCAGAAGCCCAGGGAGGATGGGAGGGCTTAGAACATGGCTTGGCACTGTGGTTTCTTCCAGAGAAGTGGAGGGCATTTGCATTACCTTGCCACAACCACTTGGGATAGGGTCTGCACCTCAGGAAAACTGTTTCCGTGGGAAGCCGGCTTTTTGCAAAGGGGTCTCAGGGCCATGGGCCTCGGGTGTCCCTCCGTCTTCCCAATGCACAGGGACGAGGTGAGGGGCTTATCCGTGCCTGGGCAATGTTGTTTCTTACATCTGGGTGTGTGGCATTTTGTTGACCTGGCTACACCCACTTGGGATAGGTTTTCCACAGCAAGCACCTCTTGTTCGTCGGAAGCCGTTTTTGCCTCAGGGACTCCGGGCTGTGTTCATTGGGGTTGAACTCCTGCTAGCAAAACTGCCGGGATGAGGGAACGGTTCAGACTGTGCCTGGGCCCTGTGGTCTCTTCTAGGTCAGTGTATGGCATTTCCTTCCCCTGGCCACAGGCACCTGGGAGCATGTCTGCACGTGGAGAAAGACTGTCCCGTGGGAAGCCGGTTTTTCTCAAACGGGTCCCAGTGCCCTGCTCGTCTCTTTCCACTCCTGCTGCCAGAAGCCCAGGGAGGATGGGAGGTCTTAGAACATGGCTGGGCACTGTGGTTTCTTCCAGAGAAGTGGAGGGCATTTGCATTACCTTGCCACTACCACTTGGGATAGGGTGTGCACCTCAGGAAAACTGTTTCCGTGGGAAGCTGGCTTTTTGCAAAGGGGTCTCAGGGCCGTGGGCCTCGGGTGTCCCTCCGACTCCCCAAAGCACAGGGACGAGGTGAGGGGCTTGGACCGTGCCTGGGCAATGTTGTTTCTTACACCTGGGTGTGTGGCATTTCGTTGACCTGGCTACTCCCACTTGGGGTAGGTTTTCCACAGCAAGCACCTCTTGTTCGTCGGAAGCCGTTTTTGCCCCAGGGGTCTCCTGACTGTGTTCGTTGGGGTTGAACTCCTGCTAGCAAAACTACCGGGATGAGGGAAGGGTTCAGACTGTGCCTGGACCCTGTGGTCTCTTCCAGGACAGTGTATGGCATTTCCTTCCCCTTGCCATGGGCACCTGGAGGCATGTCTGCACGTGGAGAAAGACTTTCCCGTGGGAAGCCGGTTTTTGTCAAACGGGTCCCAGTGCTCTGCTCCTCTCTTTTCACTCCTGCTGCCAGAAGCCCAGGGAGGATGGGAGGGCTTAGAACATGGCTGGGCACTGTGGTTTCTTCCAGAGAACTGGAGGGCATTTGCTTTACCTTGCTACAACCACTTGGGATAGGGTGTGCACCTCAGGAAAACTGTTTCCGTGGGAAGCCGGCTTTTTGCAAAGGGGTCTCAGGGCCGTGGGCCTCGGCTGTCCCTCCGGCTCCCCAAAGCACAGGGACGAGGTGAGGGGCTTAGACCGTGCCTGGGCAATGTTGTTTCTTACACCTGGGTGTGTGGCATTTCGTTGACCTGGCTACTCCCACGTGGGATAGGTTTTACACAGCAAGCACCTCTTGTTCGTTGGAAGCCCTTTTTGCCCCAGGGGTCTCCGGGCTGTGTTCGTTGGCGTTGAACTCCAGCTAGCAAAACTGCCGGGATGAGGGAAGGGTTCAGACTGTGCCTGGGCCCTGTGGTCTCTTCCAGGTCAGTGTATGGCATTTCCTTCCCCTTGCCACAGGCACCTGGGAGCATGTCTGCACGTGGAGAAAGACTTTCCCGTGGGAAGCCGGTTTTTGTCAAACGGGTCCCAGTGCCCTGCTCCTCTCTTTTCACTCCTGCTGCCAGAAGCCCAGGGAGGATGGGAGGGCTTAGAACATGGCTGGGCACTGTGGTTTCTTCCAGAGAAGTGGAGGGCCTTTGCTTTACCTTGCCACAACCACTTGTGAGAGGGTCTGCACATCAGGAAACTGTTTCTGTGGGAAGCCGGCTTTTTGCAAAGGGGTCTCAGGGCCGTGTGCCTCGGGGGTCCCTCCGGCTCTCCAAAGCATAGGGACGAGGTGAGGGGCTTAGACCATGCCAGGGCAATGTTGTTTCTTACACCTGGGTGTGTGGCATTTTGTTGACCTGGCTACCCCCCTTGGGATAGGTTTTCCACAGCAAGCACCTATTGTTCGTCGGAAGCCGTTTTTGCCCCAGGGGTCTCCGGGCTGTGTTCGTTGGGGTTGAACTCCTGCTAGCAAAACCGCCGGGATGAAGGAAGGGTTCAGACTGTGCCTGGGCCCTGTGGTCTCTTCCAGGTCAGTGTATGGCATTTCCTTCCCCTTGCCACAGGCACCTGGGAGCATGTCTGCACGTGGAGAAATACTTTCCCGTGGGAAGCCGGTTTTTGTCAAACGGGTCCCAGTGCCCTGCTCCTCTCCTTTCAATCCTGCTGCCAGAAGCCCGGGGAGGATGGGAAGGCTTAGAACATGGCTGGGCACTGTGGTTTCTTCCAGAGAAGTGGAGGGCATTTGCATTACCTTGCCACTACCACTTGGGATAGGGTGTGCACCTCAGGAAAACTGTTTCCGTGGGAAGCTGGCTTTTTGCAAAGGGGTCTCAGGGCCGTGGGCCTCGGGTGTCCCTCCGACTCCCCAAAGCACAGGGACGAGGTGAGGGGCTTGGACCGTGCCTGGGCAATGTTGTTTCTTACACCTGGGTGTGTGGCATTTCGTTGACCTGGCTACTCCCACTTGGGGTAGGTTTTCCACAGCAAGCACCTCTTGTTCGTCGGAAGCCGTTTTTGCCCCAGGGGTCTCCTGACTGTGTTCGTTGGGGTTGAACTCCTGCTAGCAAAACCGCCGGGATGAGGGAAGGATTCAGACTGTGCCTGGGCCCTGTGGTCTCTTCCAGGTCAGTGTATGGCATTTCCTTCCCTTGCCACAGGCACCTGGGAGCATGTCTGCATGTGGAGAAAGACTTTCGCGTGGGAAGCCGGTTTTTGTCAAACGGGTCCCAGTGCCCTGCTCCTCTCTTTTCACTCCTGCTGCCAGAAGCCCAGGGAGGATGGGAGGGCTTAGAACATGGCTTGGCACTGTGGTTTCTTCCAGAGAAGTGGAGGGCATTTGCTTTACCTTGCCACAACCACTTGGGAGAGGGTCTGTACCTCAGGAAAAGTGTTTCCGAGGGAAGCCGGCTTTTTGCAAAGGGGTCTCAGGGCCGTGGGGCTGGGCTGTCCCTCCGGCTCCCCAAAGCACAGGGACGAGGTAAGGGGCTTAGACCGTGCCTGGGCAATGTTGTTTCTTACACCTGGGTGTGTTGCATTTTGTTGACCTGGCTACCCCCACTTGGGATAGGTTTTCCAGTCAAGCATCTCTTGTTCGTCGGAAGCCGTTTTTGCCTCAGGGTCTCCGGGCTGTGTTCATTGGGGTTGAACTCCTGCTAGCAAAACTACCGGGATGAGGGAAGGGTTCAGACTGTGCCTGGACCCTGTGGTCTCTTCCAGGACAGTGTATGGCATTTCCTTCCCCTTGCCATGGGCACCTGGAGGCATGTCTGCACGTGGAGAAAGACTTTCCCGTGGGAAGCCGGTTTTTGTCAAACGGGTCCCAGTGCTCTGCTCCTCTCTTTTCACTCCTGCTGCCAGAAGCCCAGGGAGGATGGGAGGGCTTAGAACATGGCTGGGCACTGTGGTTTCTTCCAGAGAACTGGAGGGCATTTGCTTTACCTTGCTACAACCACTTGGGATAGGGTGTGCACCTCAGGAAAACTGTTTCCGTGGGAAGCCGGCTTTTTGCAAAGGGGTCTCAGGGCCGTGGGCCTCGGCTGTCCCTCCGGCTCCCTAAAGCACAGGGACGAGGTGAGGGGCTTAGACCGTGCCTGGGCAATGTTGTTTCTTACACCTGGGTGTGTGGCATTTCGTTGACCTGGCTACTCCCACGTGGGATAGGTTTTACACAGCAAGCACCTCTTGTTCGTTGGAAGCCCTTTTTGCCCCAGGGGTCTCCGGGCTGTGTTCGTTGGGGTTGAACTCCAGCTAGCAAAACTGCCGGGATGAGGGAAGGGTTCAGACTGTGCCTGGGCCCTGTGGTCTCTTCCAGGTCAGTGTATGGCATTTCCTTCCCCTTGCCACAGGCACCTGGGAGCATGTCTGCACGTGGAGAAAGACTTTCCCGTGGGAAGCCGGTTTTTGTCAAACGGGTCCCAGTGCCCTGCTCCTCTCTTTTCACTCCTGCTGCCAGAAGCCCAGGGAGGATGGGAGGGCTTAGAACATGGCTGGGCACTGTGGTTTCTTCCAGAGAAGTGGAGGGCCTTTGCTTTACCTTGCCACAACCACTTGTGAGAGGGTCTGCACATCAGGAAACTGTTTCTGTGGGAAGCCGGCTTTTTGCAAAGGGGTCTCAGGGCCGTGTGCCTCGGGGGTCCCTCCGGCTCTCCAAAGCATAGGGACGAGGTGAGGGGCTTAGACCATGCCAGGGCAATGTTGTTTCTTACACCTGGGTGTGTGGCATTTTGTTGACCTGGCTACCCCCCTTGGGATAGGTTTTCCACAGCAAGCACCTATTGTTCGTCGGAAGCCGTTTTTGCCCCAGGGGTCTCCGGGCTGTGTTCGTTGGGGTTGAACTCCTGCTAGCAAAACCGCCGGGATGAAGGAAGGGTTCAGACTGTGCCTGGGCCCTGTGGTCTCTTCCAGGTCAGTGTATGGCATTTCCTTCCCCTTGCCACAGGCACCTGGGAGCATGTCTGCACGTGGAGAAAGACTTTCCCGTGGGAAGCCGGTTTTTGTCAAACGGGTCCCAGTGCCCTGCTCCTCTCCTTTCAATCCTGCTGCCAGAAGCCCAGGGAGGATGGGAAGGCTTAGAACATGGCTGGGCACTGTGGTTTCTTCCAGAAAAGTGGAGGGCATTTGCTTTACCTGGCCACAACCACTTGGGAGAGGGTCTGTACCTCAGGAAAACTATTTCCGTGGGAAGCCGGCTTTTTGCAAAGGGTTCTCAGGGCCGTGGGCCTCGGCTGTCCCTCCGGCTCCCCAAAGAACAGGGACGAGGTGAGGGGCTTAGACCGTGCCTGGGCAATGTTGTTTCTTACACCTGGGTGTGTGGCGTTTTGTTCACCTATCTACCCCACTTGGGATAGGTTTTCCACAGAAAGCACCTCTTGTTCGACTGAAGCCTTTTTTGCCTCAGGGTCTCCGGGGTGTGTTCGTTGGGGTTGAACTCCTGCTAGCAAAACTGCCGGGATGAGGGAAGGGTTCAGACTGTGCCTGGGCCCTGTGGTCTCTTCCAGGTCAGTGTATGGCATTTCCTTCCCCTTGCCACAGGCACCTGAGAGCATGTCTGCACGTGGAGAAAGACTTTCCCGTGGGAAGCCGGTTTTTGTCCAACGGGTCCAAGTGCCCTGCTCCTGTCTTTTCACTCCTGCTGCCAGAAGCCCAGGGAGGATGGGAGGGCTTAGAACATGGCTGGGCAATGTGGTTTCTTCCAGAGAAGTGGAGGGCATTTGCATTACCTTGCCACTACCACTTGGGATAGGGTGTGCACCTCAGGAAAACTGTTTCCGTGGGAAGCTGGCTTTTTGCAAAGGGGTCTCAGGGCCGTGGGCCTCGGGTGTCCCTCCAACTCCCCAAAGCACAGGGACGAGGTGAGGGGCTTGGACCGTGCCTGGGCAATGTTGTTTCTTACACCTGGGTGTGTGGCATTTCGTTGACCTGGCTACTCCCACGTGGGATAGGTTTTACACAGCAAGCACCTCTTGTTCGTTGGAAGCCCTTTTTGCCCCAGGGGTCTCCGGGCTGTGTTCGTTGGGGTTGAACTCCTGCTAGCAAAACTGCCGGGATGAGGGAAGGGTTCAGACTGTGCCTGGGCCCTGTGGACTCTTCCAGGTCAGTGTATGGCATTTCCTTCCCCTTGCCACAGGCACCTGGGAGCATGTCTGCACGTGGAGAAAGACTTTCCCGTGGGAAGCCGGTTTTTGTCAAATGGGTCCCAGTGCCCTGCTCCTCTCCTTTCAATCCTGCTGCCAGAAGCCCAGGGAGGATGGGAAGGCTTAGAACATGGCTGGGCACTGTGGTTTCTTCCAGAAAAGTGGAGGGCATTTGCTTTACCTGGCCACAACCACTTGGGAGAGGGTCTGTACCTCAGGAAAACTATTTCCGTGGGAAGCCGGCTTTTTGCAAAGGGTTCTCAGGGCCGTGGGCCTCGGCTGTCCCTCCGGCTCCCCAAAGAACAGGGACGAGGTGAGGGGCTTAGACCGTGCCTGGGTAATGTTGTTTCTTACACCTGGGTGTGTGGCGTTTTGTTCACCTATCTACCCCACTTGGGATAGGTTTTCCACAGCAAGCACCTCTTGTTCGTCGGAAGCCGTTTTTGCCCCAGGGTCTCAGGGCTGTGTTCGTTGCGGTTGAACTCCTGCTAGCAAAACCGCCGGGATTAGGGAAGTGTTCAGACTGTGCCTGGGCACTGTGGTCTCCTCCAGGCCAGTGTATGGCATTTCCTTCCCCTTGCCACAGGCACCTGGGAGCATGTCTGCACGTGGAGAAAGACTTTCGCGTGGGAAGCCGGTTTTTGTCCAACGGGTCCCAGTGCTCTGCTCCTCTCTTTTCACTCCTGCTGCCAGAAGCCCAGGGAGGATGGGAGGGCTTAGAACATGGCTCGCACTGTGGTTTCTTCCAGAGAAGTGGAGGGCATTTGCATTACCTTGCCACAACCACTTGGGATAGGGTCTGCACCTCAGGAAAACTGTTTCCGTGGGAAGCCGGCTTTTTGCAAAGGGGTCTCAGGGCCATGGGCCTCGGGTGTCCCTCCAGCTCCCCAAAGCACAGGGACGAGGTGAGGGTCTTAGACCATGCCTGGGCAATGTTCTTTCTTACACCTGGGTGTGTGGCATTTCGTTGACCTGGCTACTCCCAGTTGGGATAGGTTTTCCACAGGAAGCACCTCTTGTTCGTCGGAAGCCGTTTTTGCCCCAGGGGTCTCCGGGCTGTGTTCGTTGGGGTTGAACTCCTGCTAGCAAAACCGCTGGGATGAGGGAAGGGTTCAGACTGTGCCTGGGCCCTGTGGTCTCTTCCAGGTCAGTGTATGTCATTTCCTTCCCCTTGCCACAGGCACCTGGGAGCATGTCTGCACGTGGAGAAAGACTTTCCCGTGGGAAGCCGGTTTTTGTCAAACGGGTCCCAGTGCTCTGCTCCTCTCTTTTCACTCCTGCTGCCAGAAGCCCAGGGAGGATGGGAGGGCTTGGAACATGGCTGGGCACTGTGGTTTCTTCCAGAGAAGTGGAGGGCATTTGCATTACCTTGCCAGAACCACTTGGGATAGGGTGTGCACCTCAGGAAAACTGTTTCCGTGGGAAGCCGGCTTTTTGCAAAGGGGTCTCAGGGCCGAGGGGCTCGGCTGTCCCTCCGGCTCCCCAAAGCACAGGGACGAGGTGAGGGGCTTAGACCGTGCCTGGGCAATGTTGTTTCTTACACCTGGGTGTGTGGTATTTTGTTGACCTGGCTACCCCCACTTGAGATAGGTTTTCCAGTCAAGCACCTCTTGTTCGTCGGAAGGCGTTTTTGCCTCAGGGTCTCTGGGCTGTGTTCGTTGGGGTTGAACTCCTGCTAGCAAAACCGCCGGGATGAGGGAAGGGTTCAGACTGTGCCTGGGCCCTGTGGTCTCTTCCAGGTCAGTGTATGGCATTTCCTTCCCCTTGCCACAGGCACCTGGGAGCATGTCTGCACGTGGAGAAAGACTTTCCCGTGGGAAGCCGGTTTTTGTCAAATGGGTCCCAGTGCTCTGATCCTCTCTTTTCACTCCTGCTGCCAGAAGCCCAGGGAGGATGTGAGGGCTTAGAACATGGCTGGGCACTGTGGTTTCTTCCAGAGAAGTGGAGGGCATTTGCATTACCTTGCCACAACCACTTGGGATAGGGTCTGCACCTCAGGAAAACTGTTTCCGTGGGAAGCCGGCTTTTTGCAAAGGGGTCTCAGGGCCATGGGCCTCGGGTGTCCCTCCGTCTTCCCAATGCACAGGGACGAGGTGAGGGGCTTAACCGTGCCTGGGCAATGTTGTTTCTTACATCTGGGTGTGTGGCATTTTGTTGACCTGGCTACACCCACTTGGGATAGGTTTTCCACAGCAAGCACCTCTTGTTCGTCGGAAGCCGTTTTTGCCTCAGGGACTCCGGGCTGTGTTCATTGGGGTTGAACTCCTGCTAGCAAAACTGCCGGGATGAGGGAACGGTTCAGACTGTGCCTGGGCCCTGTGGTCTCTTCTAGGTCAGTGTATGGCATTTCCTTCCCCTGGCCACAGGCACCTGGGAGCATGTCTGCACGTGGAGAAAGACTGTCCCGTGGGAAGCCGGTTTTTCTCAAACGGGTCCCAGTGCCCTGCTCGTCTCTTTCCACTCCTGCTGCCAGAAGCCCAGGGAGGATGGGAGGTCTTAGAACATGGCTGGGCACTGTGGTTTCTTCCAGAGAAGTGGAGGGCATTTGCATTACCTTGCCACTACCACTTGGGATAGGGTGTGCACCTCAGGAAAACTGTTTCCGTGGGAAGCTGGCTTTTTGCAAAGGGGTCTCAGGGCCGTGGGCCTCGGGTGTCCCTCCGACTCCCCAAAGCACAGGGACGAGGTGAGGGGCTTGGACCGTGCCTGGGCAATGTTGTTTCTTACACCTGGGTGTGTGGCATTTCGTTGACCTGGCTACTCCCACTTGGGGTAGGTTTTCCACAGCAAGCACCTCTTGTTCGTCGGAAGCCGTTTTTGCCCCAGGGGTCTCCGGGCTGTGTTCGTTGGGGTTGAACTCCTGCTAGCAAAACCGCCGGGATGAGGGAAGGATTCAGACTGTGCCTGGGCCCTGTGGTCTCTTCCAGGTCAGTGTATGTCATTTCCTTCCCCTTGCCACAGGCACCTGGGAGTATGTCTGCACGTGGAGAAAGACTTTCCCGTGGGAAGCCGGTTTTTGTCAAACGGGTCCCAGTGCTCTGCTCCTCTCTTTTCACTCCTGCTGCCAGAAGCCCAGGGAGGATGGGAGGGCTTAGAACATGGCTGGGCACTGTGGTTTCTTCCAGAGAAGTGGAGGGCATTTGCATTACCTTGCCAGAACCACTTGGGATAGGGTGTGCACCTCAGGAAAACTGTTTCCGTGGGAAGCCGGCTTTTTGCAAAGGGGTCTCAGGGCCGAGGGGCTTGGCTGTCCCTCCGGCTCCCCAAAGCACAGGGACGAGGTGAGGGGCTTAGACCGTGCCTGGGCAATGTTGTTTCTTACACCTGGGTGTGTGGTATTTTGTTGACCTGGCTACCCCCACTTGAGATAGGTTTTCCAGTCAAGCACCTCTTGTTCGTCGGAAGGCGTTTTTGTCTCAGGGTCTCTGGGCTGTGTTCGTTGGGGTTGAACTCCTGCTAGCAAAACCGCCGGGATGAGGGAAGGGTTCAGACTGTGCCTGGGCCCTGTGGTCTCTTCCAGGTCAGTGTATGGCATTTCCTTCCCCTTGCCACAGGCACCTGGGAGCATGTCTGCACGTGGAGAAAGACTTTCCCGTGGGAAGCCGGTTTTTGTCAAATGGGTCCCAGTGCTCTGATCCTCTCTTTTCACTCCTGCTGCCAGAAGCCCAGGGAGGATGGGAGGGCTTAGAACATGGCTTGGCACTGTGGTTTCTTCCAGAGAAGTGGAGGGCATTTGCATTACCTTGCCACAACCACTTGGGATAGGGTCTGCACCTCAGGAAAACTGTTTCCGTGGGAAGCCGGCTTTTTGCAAAGGGGTCTCAGGGCCATGGGCCTCGGGTGTCCCTCCGTCTTCCCAATGCACAGGGACGAGGTGAGGGGCTTATCCGTGCCTGGGCAATGTTGTTTCTTACATCTGGGTGTGTGGCATTTTGTTGACCTGGCTACACCCACTTGGGATAGGTTTTCCACAGCAAGCACCTCTTGTTCGTCGGAAGCCGTTTTTGCCTCAGGGACTCCGGGCTGTGTTCATTGGGGTTGAACTCCTGCTAGCAAAACTGCCGGGATGAGGGAACGGTTCAGACTGTGCCTGGGCCCTGTGGTCTCTTCTAGGTCAGTGTATGGCATTTCCTTCCCCTGGCCACAGGCACCTGGGAGCATGTCTGCACGTGGAGAAAGACTGTCCCGTGGGAAGCCGGTTTTTCTCAAACGGGTCCCAGTGCCCTGCTCGTCTCTTTCCACTCCTGCTGCCAGAAGCCCAGGGAGGATGGGAGGTCTTAGAACATGGCTGGGCACTGTGGTTTCTTCCAGAGAAGTGGAGGGCATTTGCATTACCTTGCCACTACCACTTGGGATAGGGTGTGCACCTCAGGAAAACTGTTTCCGTGGGAAGCTGGCTTTTTGCAAAGGGGTCTCAGGGCCGTGGGCCTCGGGTGTCCCTCCGACTCCCCAAAGCACAGGGACGAGGTGAGGGGCTTGGACCGTGCCTGGGCAATGTTGTTTCTTACACCTGGGTGTGTGGCATTTCGTTGACCTGGCTACTCCCACTTGGGGTAGGTTTTCCACAGCAAGCACCTCTTGTTCGTCGGAAGCCGTTTTTGCCCCAGGGGTCTCCTGACTGTGTTCGTTGGGGTTGAACTCCTGCTAGCAAAACTACCGGGATGAGGGAAGGGTTCAGACTGTGCCTGGACCCTGTGGTCTCTTCCAGGACAGTGTATGGCATTTCCTTCCCCTTGCCATGGGCACCTGGAGGCATGTCTGCACGTGGAGAAAGACTTTCCCGTGGGAAGCCGGTTTTTGTCAAACGGGTCCCAGTGCTCTGCTCCTCTCTTTTCACTCCTGCTGCCAGAAGCCCAGGGAGGATGGGAGGGCTTAGAACATGGCTGGGCACTGTGGTTTCTTCCAGAGAACTGGAGGGCATTTGCTTTACCTTGCTACAACCACTTGGGATAGGGTGTGCACCTCAGGAAAACTGTTTCCGTGGGAAGCCGGCTTTTTGCAAAGGGGTCTCAGGGCCGTGGGCCTCGGCTGTCCCTCCGGCTCCCCAAAGCACAGGGACGAGGTGAGGGGCTTAGACCGTGCCTGGGCAATGTTGTTTCTTACACCTGGGTGTGTGGCATTTCGTTGACCTGGCTACTCCCACGTGGGATAGGTTTTACACAGCAAGCACCTCTTGTTCGTTGGAAGCCCTTTTTGCCCCAGGGGTCTCCGGGCTGTGTTCGTTGGCGTTGAACTCCAGCTAGCAAAACTGCCGGGATGAGGGAAGGGTTCAGACTGTGCCTGGGCCCTGTGGTCTCTTCCAGGTCAGTGTATGGCATTTCCTTCCCCTTGCCACAGGCACCTGGGAGCATGTCTGCACGTGGAGAAAGACTTTCCCGTGGGAAGCCGGTTTTTGTCAAACGGGTCCCAGTGCCCTGCTCCTCTCTTTTCACTCCTGCTGCCAGAAGCCCAGGGAGGATGGGAGGGCTTAGAACATGGCTGGGCACTGTGGTTTCTTCCAGAGAAGTGGAGGGCCTTTGCTTTACCTTGCCACAACCACTTGTGAGAGGGTCTGCACATCAGGAAACTGTTTCTGTGGGAAGCCGGCTTTTTGCAAAGGGGTCTCAGGGCCGTGTGCCTCGGGGGTCCCTCCGGCTCTCCAAAGCATAGGGACGAGGTGAGGGGCTTAGACCATGCCAGGGCAATGTTGTTTCTTACACCTGGGTGTGTGGCATTTTGTTGACCTGGCTACCCCCCTTGGGATAGGTTTTCCACAGCAAGCACCTATTGTTCGTCGGAAGCCGTTTTTGCCCCAGGGGTCTCCGGGCTGTGTTCGTTGGGGTTGAACTCCTGCTAGCAAAACCGCCGGGATGAAGGAAGGGTTCAGACTGTGCCTGGGCCCTGTGGTCTCTTCCAGGTCAGTGTATGGCATTTCCTTCCCCTTGCCACAGGCACCTGGGAGCATGTCTGCACGTGGAGAAATACTTTCCCGTGGGAAGCCGGTTTTTGTCAAACGGGTCCCAGTGCCCTGCTCCTCTCCTTTCAATCCTGCTGCCAGAAGCCCGGGGAGGATGGGAAGGCTTAGAACATGGCTGGGCACTGTGGTTTCTTCCAGAGAAGTGGAGGGCATTTGCATTACCTTGCCACTACCACTTGGGATAGGGTGTGCACCTCAGGAAAACTGTTTCCGTGGGAAGCTGGCTTTTTGCAAAGGGGTCTCAGGGCCGTGGGCCTCGGGTGTCCCTCCGACTCCCCAAAGCACAGGGACGAGGTGAGGGGCTTGGACCGTGCCTGGGCAATGTTGTTTCTTACACCTGGGTGTGTGGCATTTCGTTGACCTGGCTACTCCCACTTGGGGTAGGTTTTCCACAGCAAGCACCTCTTGTTCGTCGGAAGCCGTTTTTGCCCCAGGGGTCTCCTGACTGTGTTCGTTGGGGTTGAACTCCTGCTAGCAAAACCGCCGGGATGAGGGAAGGATTCAGACTGTGCCTGGGCCCTGTGGTCTCTTCCAGGTCAGTGTATGGCATTTCCTTCCCTTGCCACAGGCACCTGGGAGCATGTCTGCATGTGGAGAAAGACTTTCGCGTGGGAAGCCGGTTTTTGTCAAACGGGTCCCAGTGCCCTGCTCCTCTCTTTTCACTCCTGCTGCCAGAAGCCCAGGGAGGATGGGAGGGCTTAGAACATGGCTTGGCACTGTGGTTTCTTCCAGAGAAGTGGAGGGCATTTGCTTTACCTTGCCACAACCACTTGGGAGAGGGTCTGTACCTCAGGAAAAGTGTTTCCGAGGGAAGCCGGCTTTTTGCAAAGGGGTCTCAGGGCCGTGGGGCTGGGCTGTCCCTCCGGCTCCCCAAAGCACAGGGACGAGGTAAGGGGCTTAGACCGTGCCTGGGCAATGTTGTTTCTTACACCTGGGTGTGTTGCATTTTGTTGACCTGGCTACCCCCACTTGGGATAGGTTTTCCAGTCAAGCATCTCTTGTTCGTCGGAAGCCGTTTTTGCCTCAGGGTCTCCGGGCTGTGTTCATTGGGGTTGAACTCCTGCTAGCAAAACTACCGGGATGAGGGAAGGGTTCAGACTGTGCCTGGACCCTGTGGTCTCTTCCAGGACAGTGTATGGCATTTCCTTCCCCTTGCCATGGGCACCTGGAGGCATGTCTGCACGTGGAGAAAGACTTTCCCGTGGGAAGCCGGTTTTTGTCAAACGGGTCCCAGTGCTCTGCTCCTCTCTTTTCACTCCTGCTGCCAGAAGCCCAGGGAGGATGGGAGGGCTTAGAACATGGCTGGGCACTGTGGTTTCTTCCAGAGAACTGGAGGGCATTTGCTTTACCTTGCTACAACCACTTGGGATAGGGTGTGCACCTCAGGAAAACTGTTTCCGTGGGAAGCCGGCTTTTTGCAAAGGGGTCTCAGGGCCGTGGGCCTCGGCTGTCCCTCCGGCTCCCTAAAGCACAGGGACGAGGTGAGGGGCTTAGACCGTGCCTGGGCAATGTTGTTTCTTACACCTGGGTGTGTGGCATTTCGTTGACCTGGCTACTCCCACGTGGGATAGGTTTTACACAGCAAGCACCTCTTGTTCGTTGGAAGCCCTTTTTGCCCCAGGGGTCTCCGGGCTGTGTTCGTTGGGGTTGAACTCCAGCTAGCAAAACTGCCGGGATGAGGGAAGGGTTCAGACTGTGCCTGGGCCCTGTGGTCTCTTCCAGGTCAGTGTATGGCATTTCCTTCCCCTTGCCACAGGCACCTGGGAGCATGTCTGCACGTGGAGAAAGACTTTCCCGTGGGAAGCCGGTTTTTGTCAAACGGGTCCCAGTGCCCTGCTCCTCTCTTTTCACTCCTGCTGCCAGAAGCCCAGGGAGGATGGGAGGGCTTAGAACATGGCTGGGCACTGTGGTTTCTTCCAGAGAAGTGGAGGGCCTTTGCTTTACCTTGCCACAACCACTTGTGAGAGGGTCTGCACATCAGGAAACTGTTTCTGTGGGAAGCCGGCTTTTTGCAAAGGGGTCTCAGGGCCGTGTGCCTCGGGGGTCCCTCCGGCTCTCCAAAGCATAGGGACGAGGTGAGGGGCTTAGACCATGCCAGGGCAATGTTGTTTCTTACACCTGGGTGTGTGGCATTTTGTTGACCTGGCTACCCCCCTTGGGATAGGTTTTCCACAGCAAGCACCTATTGTTCGTCGGAAGCCGTTTTTGCCCCAGGGGTCTCCGGGCTGTGTTCGTTGGGGTTGAACTCCTGCTAGCAAAACCGCCGGGATGAAGGAAGGGTTCAGACTGTGCCTGGGCCCTGTGGTCTCTTCCAGGTCAGTGTATGGCATTTCCTTCCCCTTGCCACAGGCACCTGGGAGCATGTCTGCACGTGGAGAAAGACTTTCCCGTGGGAAGCCGGTTTTTGTCAAACGGGTCCCAGTGCCCTGCTCCTCTCCTTTCAATCCTGCTGCCAGAAGCCCAGGGAGGATGGGAAGGCTTAGAACATGGCTGGGCACTGTGGTTTCTTCCAGAAAAGTGGAGGGCATTTGCTTTACCTGGCCACAACCACTTGGGAGAGGGTCTGTACCTCAGGAAAACTATTTCCGTGGGAAGCCGGCTTTTTGCAAAGGGTTCTCAGGGCCGTGGGCCTCGGCTGTCCCTCCGGCTCCCCAAAGAACAGGGACGAGGTGAGGGGCTTAGACCGTGCCTGGGCAATGTTGTTTCTTACACCTGGGTGTGTGGCGTTTTGTTCACCTATCTACCCCACTTGGGATAGGTTTTCCACAGAAAGCACCTCTTGTTCGACTGAAGCCTTTTTTGCCTCAGGGTCTCCGGGGTGTGTTCGTTGGGGTTGAACTCCTGCTAGCAAAACTGCCGGGATGAGGGAAGGGTTCAGACTGTGCCTGGGCCCTGTGGTCTCTTCCAGGTCAGTGTATGGCATTTCCTTCCCCTTGCCACAGGCACCTGAGAGCATGTCTGCACGTGGAGAAAGACTTTCCCGTGGGAAGCCGGTTTTTGTCCAACGGGTCCAAGTGCCCTGCTCCTGTCTTTTCACTCCTGCTGCCAGAAGCCCAGGGAGGATGGGAGGGCTTAGAACATGGCTGGGCAATGTGGTTTCTTCCAGAGAAGTGGAGGGCATTTGCATTACCTTGCCACTACCACTTGGGATAGGGTGTGCACCTCAGGAAAACTGTTTCCGTGGGAAGCTGGCTTTTTGCAAAGGGGTCTCAGGGCCGTGGGCCTCGGGTGTCCCTCCAACTCCCCAAAGCACAGGGACGAGGTGAGGGGCTTGGACCGTGCCTGGGCAATGTTGTTTCTTACACCTGGGTGTGTGGCATTTCGTTGACCTGGCTACTCCCACTTGGGGTAGGTTTTCCACAGCAAGCACCTCTTGTTCGTCGGAAGCCGTTTTTGCCCCAGGGGTCTCCAGACTGTGTTCGTTGGGGTTGAACTCCTGCTAGCAAAACCGCCGGGATGAGGGAAGGATTCAGACTGTGCCTGGACCCTGTGGTCTCTTCCAGGTCAGTGTATGGCATTTCCTTCCCTTGCCACAGGCACCTGGGAGCATGTCTGCATGTGGAGAAAGACTTTCGCGTGGGAAGCCGGTTTTTGTCAAACGGGTCCCAGTGCCCTGCTCCTCTCTTTTCACTCCTGCTGCCAGAAGCCCAGGGAGGATGGGAGGGCTTAGAACATGGCTGGGCACTGTGGTTTCTTCCAGAGAAGTGGAGGGCATTTGCTTTACCTTGCCACAACCACTTGGGAGAGGGTCTGTACCTCAGGAAAAGTGTTTCCGAGGGAAGCCGGCTTTTTGCAAAGGGGTCTCAGGGCCGTGGGGCTGGGCTGTCCCTCCGGCTCCCCAAAGCACAGGGACGAGGTAAGGGGCTTAGACCGTGCCTGGGCAATGTTGTTTCTTACACCTGGGTGTGTTGCATTTTGTTGACCTGGCTACCCCCACTTGGGATAGGTTTTCCAGTCAAGCATCTCTTGTTCGTCGGAAGCCGTTTTTGCCTCAGGGTCTCCGGGCTGTGTTCATTGGGGTTGAACTCCTGCTAGCAAAACTACCGGGATGAGGGAAGGGTTCAGACTGTGCCTGGACCCTGTGGTCTCTTCCAGGACAGTGTATGGCATTTCCTTCCCCTTGCCATGGGCACCTGGAGGCATGTCTGCACGTGGAGAAAGACTTTCCCGTGGGAAGCCGGTTTTTGTCAAACGGGTCCCAGTGCTCTGCTCCTCTCTTTTCACTCCTGCTGCCAGAAGCCCAGGGAGGATGGGAGGGCTTAGAACATGGCTGGGCACTGTGGTTTCTTCCAGAGAAGTGGAGGGCATTTGTTTTACCTTGCCACAACCACTTGGGATAGGGTATGCACCTCAGGAAAACTGTTTTCCGTGGGGAGCCGGCTTTTTGCAAAGGGGTCTCAGGGCCGTGGGCCTCGGCTGTCCCTCCGGCTCCCCAAAGCACAGGGACGAGGTGAGGGGCTTAGACCGTGCCTGAGCAATGTTTTTTCTTACACCTGGGTGTGTGGCATTTCGTTGACCTGGCTACTCCCACTTGGGATAGGTTTTCCACAGCAAGCACCTCTTGTTCGTCGGAAGCCGTTTTTGCCCCAGGGGTCTCCGGGCTGTTCGTTGGGGTTGAACTCCTGCTAGCAAAACCGCCGGGATGAGGGAAGGGTTCAGACTGCCTGGGCCCTGTGGTCTCTCCAGGTCAGTGTATGGCATTTCCTTCCCCTTGCCACAGGCACCTGGGAGCATGTCTGCACGTGGAGAAAGACTTTCCCGTGGGAAGCCGGTTTTTCTCAAACGGGTCCCAGTGCCCTGCTCCTCTCTTTCCACTCCTGCTGCCAGAAGCCCAGGGAGGATGGGAGGGCTTAGAACATGGCTGGGCACTGTGGTTTCTTCCAGAGAAGTGGAGGGCATTTGCATTACCTTGCCACAACCACTTGGGATAGGGTGTGCACCTCAGGAAAACTGTTCCCGTGGGAAGCCGGCTTTTTCAAAGGGGTCTCAGGCCGTGGGCCTCGGCTGTCCCTCCGGCTCCCCAAAGCACAGGGACGAGGTGAGGGGCTTAGACCGTGCCTGGGCAATGTTGTTTCTTACACCTGGGTGTGTGGCATTTCGTTGACCTGGCTACTCCCACTTGGGATAGGTTTTCCACAGCAAGCACCTCTTGTTCGTCGGAAGCTGTTTTTGCCCCAGGGGTCTCCGGGCTGTTCGTTGGGGTTGAACTCCTGCTAGCAAAACCGCCGGGATGAGGGAAGGGTTCAGACTGCCTGGGCCCTGTGGTCTCTTCCAGGTCAGTGTATGGCATTTCCTTCCCCTTGCCACAGGCACCTGGGAGCATGTCTGCATGTGGAGAAAGACTTTCCCGTGGGAAGCCGGTTTTTGTCCAACGGGTCCAAGTGCTCTGCTCCTCTCTTTTCACTCCTGCTGCCAGAAGCCCAGGGAGGATGGGAGGGCTTAGAACATGGCTGGGCACTGTGGTTTCCTCCAGAGAAGTGGAGGGCATTTGCATTACCTTGCCACAACCACTTGGGATAGGGTGTGCACCTCAGGAAATCTGTTTCCGTGGGAAGCCGGCTTTTTGCAAAGGGGTCTCAGGCCGTGGGCCTCGGCTGTCCCTCCGGCTCCCCAAAGCACAGGGACGAGGTGAGGGGCTTAGACCGTGCCTGGGCAATGTTGTTTCTTACACCTGGGTGTGTGGCATTTCGTTGACCTGGCTACTCCCACTTGGGATAGGTTTTCCACAGCAAGCACCTCTTGTTCGTCGGAAGCCGTTTTTGCCCCAGGGGTCTCCGGGCTGTGTTCGTTGGGGTTGAACTCCTGCTAGCAAAACCGCCGGGATGAGGGAAGGTTCAGACTGTGCCTGGGCCCTGTGGTCTCTTCCACGTCAGTGTATGGCATTTCCTTCCCCTTGCCGCAGGCACCTGGGAGCATGTCTGCACGTGGAGAAAGACTTTCCCGTGGGAAGCCGGTTTTTGTCAAACGGGTCCCAGTGCTGTGCTCCTCTCTTTTCACTCCTGCTGCCAGAAGCCCAGGGAGGATGGGAGGGCTTAGAACATGGCTGGCACCATGGTTTCTTCCAGAGAAGTGGAGGGCATTTGCATTACCTTGCCACAACCACTTGGGATAGGGTGTGCACCTCAGGAAAACTGTTTCTGTGGGAAGCCGGCTTTTTGCAAAGGGTTCTCTGGGTCGTGGGCCTCGGGTGTCCCTCCGGCTCCCCAAAGCACAGGGACGAGGTGAGGGGCTTAGACCATGCCTGGGCAATGTTGTTTCTTACCCCTGGGTGTGTGGCATTTTGTTGACCTGGCTACCCCCACTTGGGATAGGTTTTCCACAGAAGCACCTCTTGTTCGTCGGAAGCCGTTTTTGCCCCAGGGGTCTCCGGGCTGTGTTCGTTGGGGTTGAACTCCTGCTAGCAAAACCGCTGGGATGAGGGAAGGGTTCAGACTGTGCCTGGGCCCTGTGGTCTCTTCCAGGTCAGTGTATGGCATTTCCTTCCCCTTGCCACAGGCACCTGGGAGCATGTCTGCACGTGGAGAAAGACTTTCCCGTGGGAAGCCGGTTTTTGTCAAACGGGTCCAAGTGCCCTGCTCCTGTCTTTTCACTCCTGCTGCCAGAAGCCCAGGGAGGATGGGAGGGCTTAGAACATGGTTGGGCACTGTGGTTTCTTCCATAGAAGTGGAGGGCATTTGCTTTACCTTGCCACAACCACTTGGGATAGGGTGTGCACCACAGGAAAACTGTTTCGGTGGGAAGCCAGCTTTTTGCAAAGGGGTCTCAGAGCCATGGGGCTCGGCTGTCCCTCCGGCTCCCCAAAGCTCAGGGACGAGGTGGGGGGCTTAGATCGTGCCTGGGCAATGTTGTTTCTTACACCTGGGTGTGTGGCATTTCGTTGACCTGGCTACTCCCACTTGGGATAGTTTTTCCACAGCAAGCACCTCTTGTTCGTCGGAAGCCGTTTTTGCCCCAGGGGTCTCCGGGCTGTGTTCGTTGGGGTTGGACTCCTGCTAGCAAAACTGCCGGGATGAGGGAAGGGTTCAGACTGTGCCTGGGCCCTGTGGTCTCTTCCAGGTCAGTGTATGGCATTTCCTTCCCCTTGCCACAGGCACCTGGGAGCATGTCTGCATGTGGAGAAAGACTTTCGCGTGGGAAGCCGGTGTTTCTCAAACGGGTGCCAGTGCCCTGCTCCTCTCTTTTCACTCCTGCTGCTAGAAGTCCAGGGAGGATGGGAGGGCTTAGAACATGGCTGGGCACTGTGGTTTCTTCCAGAGAAGTGGAGGGCATTTGCTTTACCTTGCCACAACCACTTGGGAGAGGGTCTGTACCTCAGGAAAAGTGTTTCCGAGGGAAGCCGGCTTTTTGCAAAGGGGTCTCAGGGCCGTGGGGCTGGGCTGTCCCTCCGGCTCCCCAAAGCACAGGGACGAGGTAAGGGGCTTAGACCGTGCCTGGGCAATGTTGTTTCTTACACCTGGGTGTGTTGCATTTTGTTGACCTGGCTACCCCCACTTGGGATAGGTTTTCCAGTCAAGCATCTCTTGTTCGTCGGAAGCCGTTTTTGCCTCAGGGTCTCCGGGCTGTGTTCATTGGGGTTGAACTCCTGCTAGCAAAACTACCGGGATGAGGGAAGGGTTCAGACTGTGCCTGGACCCTGTGGTCTCTTCCAGGACAGTGTATGGCATTTCCTTCCCCTTGCCATGGGCACCTGGAGGCATGTCTGCACGTGGAGAAAGACTTTCCCGTGGGAAGCCGGTGTTTGTCAAACGGGTCCCAGTGCTCTGCTCCTCTCTTTTCACTCCTGCTGCCAGAAGCCCAGGGAGGATGGGAGGGCTTAGAACATGGCTGGGCACTGTGGTTTCTTCCAGAGAAGTGGAGGGCATTTGTTTTACCTTGCCACAACCACTTGGGATAGGGTATGCACCTCAGGAAAACTGTTTTCCGTGGGGAGCCGGCTTTTTGCAAAGGGGTCTCAGGGCCGTGGGCCTCGGCTGTCCCTCCGGCTCCCCAAAGCACAGGGACGAGGTGAGGGGCTTAGACCGTGCCTGAGCAATGTTTTTTCTTACACCTGGGTGTGTGGCATTTCGTTGACCTGGCTACTCCCACTTGGGATAGGTTTTCCACAGCAAGCACCTCTTTTTCGTTGGAAGACCTTTTTGCCCCAGGGGTCTCCGGGCTGTGTTCGTTGGGGTTGAACTCCTGCTAGCAAAACCGCCGGGATGAGGGAAGGGTTCAGACTGTGCCTGGGCCCTGTGGTCTCTTCTAGGTCAGTGTATGGCATTTCCTTCCCCTTGCCACAGGCACCTGGGAGCATGTCTGCACGTGGAGAAAGACTTTCCCGTGGGAAGCCGGTTTTTCTCAAACGTGTCCCAGTGCCCTGCTCCTCTCTTTCCACTCCTGCTGCCAGAAGCCCAGGGAGGATGGGAGGGCTTAGAACATGGCTGGGCACTGTGGTTTCTTCCAGAGAAGTGGAGGGCATTTGCATTACCTTGCCACAACCACTTGGGATAGGGTGTGCACCTCAGGAAAACTGTTCCCGTGGGAAGCCGGCTTTTTCAAAGGGGTCTCAGGCCGTGGGCCTCGGCTGTCCCTCCGGCTCCCCAAAGCACAGGGACGAGGTGAGGGGCTTAGACCGTGCCTGGGCAATGTTGTTTCTTACACCTGGGTGTGTGGCATTTCGTTGACCTGGCTACTCCCACTTGGGATAGGTTTTCCACAGCAAGCACCTCTTGTTCGTCGGAAGCCGTTTTTGCCCCAGGGGTCTCCGGGCTGTTCGTTGGGGTTGAACTCCTGCTAGCAAAACCGCCGGGATGAGGGAAGGGTTCAGACTGCCTGGGCCCTGTGGTCTCTTCCAGGTCAGTGTATGGCATTTCCTTCCCCTTGCCACAGGCACCTGGGAGCATGTCTGCATGTGGAGAAAGACTTTCCCGTGGGAAGCCGGTTTTTGTCCAACGGGTCCAAGTGCTCTGCTCCTCTCTTTTCACTCCTGCTGCCAGAAGCCCAGGGAGGATGGGAGGGCTTAGAACATGGCTGGGCACTGTGGTTTCCTCCAGAGAAGTGGAGGGCATTTGCATTACCTTGCCACAACCACTTGGGATAGGGTGTGCACCTCAGGAAATCTGTTTCCGTGGGAAGCCGGCTTTTTGCAAAGGGGTCTCAGGCCGTGGGCCTCGGCTGTCCCTCCGGCTCCCCAAAGCACAGGGACGAGGTGAGGGGCTTAGACCGTGCCTGGGCAATGTTGTTTCTTACACCTGGGTGTGTGGCATTTCGTTGACCTGGCTACTCCCACTTGGGATAGGTTTTCCACAGCAAGCACCTCTTGTTCGTCGGAAGCCGTTTTTGCCCCAGGGGTCTCCGGGCTGTGTTCGTTGGGGTTGAACTCCTGCTAGCAAAACCGCCGGGATGAGGGAAGGTTCAGACTGTGCCTGGGCCCTGTGGTCTCTTCCACGTCAGTGTATGGCATTTCCTTCCCCTTGCCGCAGGCACCTGGGAGCATGTCTGCACGTGGAGAAAGACTTTCCCGTGGGAAGCCGGTTTTTGGCAAACGGGTCCCAGTGCTCTGCTCCTCTCTTTTCACTCCTGCTGCCAGAAGCCCAGGGAGGATGGGAGGGCTTAGAACATGGCTGGCACCGTGGTTTCTTCCAGAGAAGTGGAGGGCATTTGCATTACCTTGCCACAACCACTTGGGATAGGGTGTGCACCTCAGGAAAACTGTTTCTGTGGGAAGCCGGCTTTTTGCAAAGGGTTCTCTGGGTCGTGGGCCTCGGGTGTCCCTCCGGCTCCCCAAAGCACAGGGACGAGGTGAGGGGCTTAGACCATGCCTGGGCAATGTTGTTTCTTACCCCTGGGTGTGTGGCATTTTGTTGACCTGGCTACCCCCACTTGGGATAGGTTTTCCACAGAAGCACCTCTTGTTCGTCGGAAGCCGTTTTTGCCCCAGGGGTCTCCGGGCTGTGTTCGTTGGGGTTGAACTCCTGCTAGCAAAACCGCTGGGATGAGGGAAGGGTTCAGACTGTGCCTGGGCCCTGTGGTCTCTTCCAGGTCAGTGTATGGCATTTCCTTCCCCTTGCCACAGGCACCTGGGAGCATGTCTGCACGTGGAGAAAGACTTTCCCGTGGGAAGCCGGTTTTTGTCAAACGGGTCCAAGTGCCCTGCTCCTGTCTTTTCACTCCTGCTGCCAGAAGCCCAGGGAGGATGGGAGGGCTTAGAACATGGTTGGGCACTGTGGTTTCTTCCATAGAAGTGGAGGGCATTTGCTTTACCTTGCCACAACCACTTGGGATAGGGTGTGCACCACAGGAAAACTGTTTCGGTGGGAAGCCAGCTTTTTGCAAAGGGGTCTCAGAGCCATGGGGCTCGGCTGTCCCTCCGGCTCCCCAAAGCTCAGGGACGAGGTGGGGGGCTTAGATCGTGCCTGGGCAATGTTGTTTCTTACACCTGGGTGTGTGGCATTTCGTTGACCTGGCTACTCCCACTTGGGATAGTTTTTCCACAGCAAGCACCTCTTGTTCGTCGGAAGCCGTTTTTGCCCCAGGGGTCTCCGGGCTGTGTTCGTTGGGGTTGGAGTCCTGCTAGCAAAACTGCCGGGATGAGGGAAGGGTTCAGACTGTGCCTGGGCCCTGTGGTCTCTTCCAGGTCAGTGTATGGCATTTCCTTCCCCTTGCCACAGGCACCTGGGAGCATGTCTGCACGTGGAGAAAGACTTTCCCGTGGGAAGCCGGTTTTTGTCAAACGGGCCATACTGCCCTGCTCCTCTCTTTTCACTCCTGCTGCCAGAAGCCCAGGGAGGATGGGAGGGCTTAGAACATGGCTCGCACTGTGGTTTCTTCCAGAGAAGTGGAGGGCATTTGCATTACCTTGCCACAACCACTTGGGATAGGGTGTGCACCTCAGGAAAACTGTTCCCGTGGGAAGCCGGCTTTTTGCAAAGGGGTCTCAGAGCCGTGGGGCTCGGCTGTCCCTCCGGCTCCCCAAAGCACAGGGACGAGGTGAGGGGCTTAGACCGTGCCTGGGCAATGTTGTTTCTTACACCTGGGTGTGTGGCATTTCGTTGACCTGGCTACTCCCACTTGGGATAGGTTTTCCACAGCAAGCACCTCTTGTTCGTCGGAAGCCGTTTTTGCCCCAGGGGTCTCCGGGCTGTGTTCGTTGGGGTTGAACTCCTGCTAGCAAAACCGCCGGGATGAGGGAAGGGTTCAGACTGTGCCTGGGCCCTGTGGACTCTTCCAGGTCAGTGTATGGCATTTCCTTCCCCTTGCCACAGGTACCTGGGAGCATGTCTGTACGTGGAGAAAGACTTTCCCGTGGGAAGCCGGTTTTTGTCCAACGGGTCCCAGTGCTCTGCTCCTCTCTTTTCACTCCTGCTGCCAGAAGCCCAGGGAGGATGGGAGGGCTTAGAACATGGCTCGCACTGTGGTTTCTTCCAGAGAAGTGGAGGGCATTTGCATTACCTTGCCACAACCACTTGGGATAGGGTCTGCACCTCAGGAAAACTGTTTCCGTGGGAAGCCGGCTTTTTGCAAAGGGGTCTCAGGGCCGTAGGCCTCGGGTGTTCCTCCGGCTCCCCAAAGCACAGGGACGAGGTGAGGGGCTTAGACCATGCCTCGGCAATGTTGTTTCTTACACCTTGGTGTGTGGCATTTTGTTGACCTGGCTACCCCCACTTGGGATAGGTTTTCCACAGCAAGCACCTCTTGTTCGTCGGAAGCCGTTTTTGCCTCAGGGTCTCCGGGCTGTGTTCGTTGGGGTTGAACTCCTGCTAGCAAAACCGCCGGGATGAGGGAAGGGTTCAGACTGTGCCTGGGCCCTGTGGTCTCTTCCAGGTCAGTGTATGGCATTTCCTTCCCCTTGCCACAGGCACCTGGGAGCATGTCTGCACGTGGAGAAAGACTTTCCCGTGGGAAGCCGGTTTTTGTCAAACGGGTCCCAGTGCTGTGCTCCTCTCTTTTCACTCCTGCTGCCAGAAGCCCAGGGAGGATGGGAGGGTTTAGAACATGGCTGGGCACTGGGGTTTCTTCCAGAGAAGTGGAGGGCATTTGCTTTACTTGCCACAACCACTTGGGATAGGGTGTGCACCTCAGGAAAACTGTTTCGGTGGGAAGCCAGCTTTTTGCAAAGGGGTCTCAGGGCCATGGGGCTCGGCTGTCCCTCCGGCTCCCCAAAGCTCAGGGACGAGGTGGGGGGCTTAGATCGTGCCTGGGCAATGTTGTTTCTTACACCTGGGTGTGTGGCGTTTTGTTCACCTATCTACCCCACTTGGGATAGGTTTTCCACAGCAAGCACCTCTTGTTCGTCGGAAGCCGTTTTTGCCCCAGGGGTCTCCGGGCTGTGTTCGTTGGGGTTGGACTCCTGCTAGCAAAACTGCCGGGATGAGGGAAGGGTTCAGACTGTGCCTGGGCCCTGTGGTCTCTTCCAGGTCAGTGTATGGCATTTCCTTCCCCTTGCCACAGGCACCTGGGAGCATGTCTGCACGTGGAGAAAGACTTTCCCGTGGGAAGCCGGTTTTTGTCAAACGGGCCATACTGCCCTGCTCCTCTCTTTTCACTCCTGCTGCCAGAAGCCCAGGGAGGATGGGAGGGCTTAGAACATGGCTCGCACTGTGGTTTCTTCCAGAGAAGTGGAGGGCATTTGCATTACCTTGCCACAACCACTTGGGATAGGGTGTGCACCTCAGGAAAACTGTTCCCGTGGGAAGCCGGCTTTTTGCAAAGGGGTCTCAGAGCCGTGGGGCTCGGCTGTCCCTCCGGCTCCCCAAAGCACAGGGACGAGGTGAGGGGCTTAGACCGTGCCTGGGCAATGTTGTTTCTTACACCTGGGTGTGTGGCATTTCGTTGACCTGGCTACTCCCACTTGGGATAGGTTTTCCACAGCAAGCACCTCTTGTTCGTCGGAAGCCGTTTTTGCCCCAGGGGTCTCCGGGCTGTGTTCGTTGGGGTTGAACTCCTGCTAGCAAAACCGCCGGGATGAGGGAAGGGTTCAGACTGTGCCTGGGCCCTGTGGACTCTTCCAGGTCAGTGTATGGCATTTCCTTCCCCTTGCCACAGGCACCTGGGAGCATGTCTGTACGTGGAGAAAGACTTTCCCGTGGGAAGCCGGTTTTTGTCCAACGGGTCCCAGTGCTCTGCTCCTCTCTTTTCACTCCTGCTGCCAGAAGCCCAGGGAGGATGGGAGGGCTTAGAACATGGCTCGCACTGTGGTTTCTTCCAGAGAAGTGGAGGGCATTTGCATTACCTTGCCACAACCACTTGGGATAGGGTCTGCACCTCAGGAAAACTGTTTCCGTGGGAAGCCGGCTTTTTGCAAAGGGGTCTCAGGGCCGTAGGCCTCGGGTGTCCCTCCGGCTCCCCAAAGCACAGGGACGAGGTGAGGGGCTTAGACCATGCCTCGGCAATGTTGTTTCTTACACCTTGGTGTGTGGCATTTTGTTGACCTGGCTACCCCCACTTGGGATAGGTTTTCCACAGCAAGCACCTCTTGTTCGTCGGAAGCCGTTTTTGCCTCAGGGTCTCCGGGCTGTGTTCGTTGGGGTTGAACTCCTGCTAGCAAAACCGCCGGGATGAGGGAAGGGTTCAGACTGTGCCTGGGCCCTGTGGTCTCTTCCAGGTCAGTGTATGGCATTTCCTTCCCCTTGCCACAGGCACCTGGGAGCATGTCTGCACGTGGAGAAAGACTTTCCCGTGGGAAGCCGGTTTTTGTCAAACGGGTCCCAGTGCTGTGCTCCTCTCTTTTCACTCCTGCTGCCAGAAGCCCAGGGAGGATGGGAGGGTTTAGAACATGGCTGGGCACTGGGGTTTCTTCCAGAGAAGTGGAGGGCATTTGCTTTACTTGCCACAACCACTTGGGATAGGGTGTGCACCTCAGGAAAACTGTTTCGGTGGGAAGCCAGCTTTTTGCAAAGGGGTCTCAGGGCCATGGGGCTCGGCTGTCCCTCCGGCTCCCCAAAGCTCAGGGACGAGGTGGGGGGCTTAGATCGTGCCTGGGCAATGTTGTTTCTTACACCTGGGTGTGTGGCGTTTTGTTCACCTATCTACCCCACTTGGGATAGGTTTTCCACAGCAAGCACCTCTTGTTCGTCGGAAGCCGGTTTTGCCCCAGGGGTCTCCGGGCTTTGTTCGTTGGGGTTGAACTCCTGGTAGCAAAACCGCCGGGATGAGGGAAGTGTTCAGACTGTGCCTGGGCCCTGTGGTCTCTTCTAGGTCAGTGTATGGCATTTCCTTCCCCTTGCCACAGGCACCTGGGAGCATGTCTGCACGTGGAGAAAGACTTTCCCGTGGGAAGCCGGTTTTTGTCAAACGGGCCCTACTGCCCTGCTCCTCTCTTTTCACTCCTGCTGCCAGAAGCCCAGGGAGGATGGGAGGGCTTAGAACATGGCTCGCACTGTGGTTTCTTCCAGAGAAGTGGAGGGCATTTGCATTACCTTGCCACAACCACTTGGGATAGGGTCTGCACCTCAGGAAAACTGTTTCCGTGGGAAGCCGGCTTTTTGCAAAGGGGTCTCAGGGCCGTGGGGCTCGGCTGTCCCTCCGGCTCCCCAAAGCACAGGGACGAGGTGAGGGGCTTAGAGCGTGCCTGGGCAATGTTGTTTCTTAGACCTGGGTGTGTGGCATTTCGTTGACCTCGCTACTCCCACTTGGGATAGGTTTTCCACAGCAAGCACCTCTTGTTCGTCGGAAGCCGTTTTTGCCCCAGGTCTCCGGGCTGTGTTCGTTGGGGTTGAACTCCTGCTAGCAAAACCGCCGGGATGAGGGAAGGGTTCAGACTGTGCCTGGGCCCTGTGGACTCTTCCAGGTCAGTGTATGGCATTTCCTTCCCCTTGCCACAGGCACCTGGGAGCATGTCTGCACGTGGAGAAAGACTTTCGCGTGGGAAGCCGGTTTTTGTCCAACGGGTCCCAGTGCTCTGCTCCTCTCTTTTCACTCCTGCTGCCAGAAGCCCAGGGAGGATGGGAGGGCTTAGAACATGGCTCGTACTGTGGTTTCTTCCAGAGAAGTGGAGGGCATTTGCATTACCTTGCCACAACCACTTGGGATAGGTTCTGCACCTCAGGAAAACTGTTTCCGTGGGAAGCCGGCTTTTTGCAAAGGGGTCTCAGGGCCATGGGCCTCGGGTGTCCCTCCAGCTCCCCAAAGCACAGGGACGAGGTGAGGGGCTTAGACCATGCCTGGGCAATGTTGTTTCTTACACCTGGGTGTGTGGCATTTCGTTGACCTGGCTACCCCCACTTGGGATAGGTTTTCCAGTCAAGCATCTCTTGTTCGTCGGAAGCCGTTTTTCCCTAGGGTCTCCGGGCTGTGTTCATTGGGGTTGCACTCCTGCTAGCAAAACTACCGGGATGAGGGAAGGGTTCAGACTGTGCCTGGGCCCTGTGGTCTCTTCCAGGACAGTGTATGGCATTTCCTTCCCCTTGCCACAGGCACCTGGGAGCATGTCTGCACGTGGAGAAAGACTTTCCCGTGGGAAGCCGGTTTTTGTCAAACGGGTCCCAGTGCTCTGCTCCTCTCTTTTCACTCCTGCCTCCAGAAGCCCAGGGAGGATGGGAGGGCTTGGAACATGGCTGGGCACTGTGGTTTCTTCCAGAGAAGTGGAGGGCATTTGCTTTACCTTGCTACAAGCACTTGGGATAGGGTGTGCACCTCAGGAAAACTGTTTCCGTGGGAAGCCGGCTTTTTGCAAAGGGGTCTCAGGGCCGTGGGCCTCGGCTGTCCCTCCGGCTCCCCAAAGCACAGGGACGAGGTTAGGGGCTTAGACCGTGCCTGGGCAATGTTGTTTCTTACACCTGGGTGTGTGGCATTTTGTTGACCTAGCTACCCCCACTTGGGATAGGTTTTCCACAGCAACCACCCCTTGTTCGTCGGAAGCCGTTTTTGCCCCAGGGGTCTCCGGGCTGTGTTCGTTGGGGTTCAACTCGTGCTAGCAAAACCGCCGGGATGAGGAAAGGGTTCAGACTGTGCCTGGGCCCTGTGGTCTCTTCCAGGTCAGTGTATGGCATTTCCTTCACCTTGCCACATGCACTGGGAAGCATGTCTGCACGTGGAGAAGGACTTCCTCGTGGGAAGCCGGTTTCTGTCAAAGAGTCCCAGTGCTGTGCTCCTCTCTTTTCTCTCCTGCTGCCAGAAGCCCAGTGAGGAGGGGAGGGCTTAGAACATGGCTGGGCACTGGGGTTTCTTCCAGAGAAGGGGATGGCATTTGCTTTCCCTTGCCACCACCCCTTGGGATAGGGTCTGCACCTCAGGAAAGCTGTTTCCTTGGGAAGCCGGCTTTCTGCCCAACGGTCCTCAGGGCCGTGGGCCTCGGGGGTCCCTCCAGATCCCCAAAGCACAGGGACGAGGTGAGGGGCTTAGACCATGCCTGGTCAATGTTGTTTCTTACACCTGTGTGTGTGGCATTTTGTTGAGCTGGCTACCCCCACTTGGGATAGGTGTTCCACAGCAAGCACCTATTGTTCGTCGGAAGCCGTTTTTGCCCCAGGGGTCTCCGGGCTGTGTTCGTTGGGGTTGAACTCCTGCTAGCAAAACCGCCGGGATGAGGGAAGGGCTCAGACTGTGCCTGGGCCCTGTGGTCTCTTCCAGGTCAGTGTATGGCATTTCTTTCACCTTGCCACAGGCACTGGGGAGAATTTCTGCACGTGGAGAAGGACTTCCTCGTGGGAAGCCGGTTTCTGTCAAAGGGTCCCAGTGCTGTGCTCCTCTCTTTTCTCTCCTGCTGCCAGAAGCCCAGGGAGGAGGGGAGGGCTTAGAACATGGCTGGGCCCTGTGGTTTCTTCCAGAGAAGGGGATGGCATTTGCTTTCCCTTGCCACCACCTCTTGGGATAGGGTCTGCACCTCAGGAAAGCTATTTCCTTGGGAAGCCGGCTTTCTGCCCAACGGGCTTCAGGGCCGTGGGCCTCGGGGGTCCCTCCGGCTCCCCAAAGCACAGGGACGAGGTGAGGGGCTTAGACCATGCCTGGGCCATGTTGTTTCTTCCACCTGGGTGTTTGGCATTTTGTTGACCAGGCTACCGCACTTGGGATAGGTTTTCCACAGCAAGAGTATATTGTTCGTCGGAAGCCGTTTTTGCCCCAGGGGTCTCCGGGCTGTGTTCGTTGAGTTTGAACTCCTGCTAGCAAAACCCCCGGGATGAGGGAAGGGTTCAGACTGTGCCTGGGCACTGTGGTCTCTTCCAGGTTAGGGTATGGCATTTCCTTCCCCTTGCCACAGGCACCTGAGAGCATGTCTGCACGTGGAGAAAGACTTTCCCGTGGGAAGCCGGTTTTTGTCAAACCGGTCCCAGTGCTCTGCTCCTCTCTTTTCACTCCTGCTGCCAGAAGCCCAGGGAGGATGGACGGGCTTAGAACATGGCTGGGCACTGGGGTTTCTTCCAGAGGAGGGGATGGCATTTGCTTTCCCTTGCCACCACTCTTTGGGATAGGGTCTACACCTCATGAAATCTGTTTCCGTGGGAACCCGGCTTTCTGCCCAACGGGCCTCAGGGCCGTGGGCCTCGGGGGTCCATCCGGCTCCCCAAAGCACAGAGACGAGGTGAGGTACTTAGACCATGCCTGGGCCATGTTGTTTCTTCCACCTGGTGTGTGGCATTTTGTTGACCTGGCTACCCCCACTTGGGATAGGTTTTCCACAGCAAGAGCATATTGCTCGTCGGAAGCCGTTTGGGCCACAGGGGGTCTCCGGGCTGTGTTCCTTGGTGTTGAACTCCTGCTAGCAAAACCGCCGGGATGAGGGAAGGGCTCAGACTGTTCCTGGGCCCTGTGGTCTCTTCCAGGTTAGTGTATGGCATTTCTTTCACCTTACCACAGGCACTGGGGAGCATGTCTGCACGTGGAGAAGGACTTTCTCGTAGGAAGCCGTTTTCTGTCAAACGGGTCCCAGTGCTGTGCTCCTCTCTTTTCACTCCTGCTGCCAGAAGCCCAGGGAAGAGGGGAGGGCTTAGAACATCCCTGGGCACTGGAGTTTCTTTCAGAGAAGGGGATGGCATTTGCTTTCCCTTGCCACCACCCCTTGGGATAGGGGCAGCACCTCAGGAAAGCTGTTTCCGTGGGAAGCCAGCTTTCTGCCCAACGGGCCTCAGGGCCGTGGGCCTCGGGGGTCCCTCCGGCTCCCCAAAACACAGAGAGGAGGTGAGGGACTTAGACCATGCCTGGGCCATGTTGTTTCTTCCGCCTGGGTGTGTGGCATTTTGTTGACCTGGCTACTCACATTTGCATATGTTTTCCAGAGCAAGCACCTATTGTTCCTCAGAAGCAGTTTTTGCCCCAGGGGTCTCCGGGCAGTGTTCCTTGGGCTTGAACTCCTGCTAGCTAAACTGCTGGGATGAGGGAAGGGCTCAGACTGTGCCTGGGCCCTGTGGTCTCTTCCAGGTCAGTGTATGGTATTTCCTTCACCTTGCCACAGGCACTGGGGATCATGTCTGCACGTGGATAAGGACTTCCCCCTGGGAAACCGGTTTCTGTAAAATGGTCCCAATTCTGTGCTCCTCTCTTTTCACTCCTGCAGCCAGAAGTCCAGGGAGGAGGGGAGGGCTTAGAACATGGCTGGGCACTGGGGTTTCTTCCAGAGAAGGGGATGGCATTTGCTTTCATTGCCACCACCCCTTGGGATAGAGTCTGCACCTCAGGAAAGCTGTTTCCTTGGGAAGCCGGCTTTCTGCCAAACGGGCCTCAGGGCCGTGGTCTTCGGGGGTCCCTCCGGCTCCCCAAAGCACAGGGATGAGGTGAGGGGCTTTGACCATGCCTGAGCCATGTTCTTTCTTCCCCCTGGGTGTATGGCATTTTGTTGACCAGGCTACCCCCACTTGGGATAGGTTTTCCACAGCAAGAGCATATTGTTCGTCGGAAGCCGTTTGGGCCCCAGGGGGTCTCCGGGCTGTGTTCCTTGGGGTTGAACTCCTGCTAGCAAAACCGCCAGGAGGAGGGTAGGGCTCAGACTGTGCCTGGGCCCTGTGGTCTCTTCCAGGTCAGTGTATGGCATTTTCTTCCCCTTGCCACAGGCACTGGGGAGCATGTCTGCACGTGGAGAAGGACTTCCTCGTGGGAAGCCGGTTTCCCGTCAAAGGATCCCAGTGCTGTCGTCCTCTCTTTTCACTCCTGCCTCCAGAAGCCCAGGGAGGAGGGGAGGGCTTAGAACATGGCTGGGCACTGGGGTTTATTGCAGAGGAGGAGATGTTATTTGCTTTCCCTTGCCACCACCCCTTGGGATAGGGTCTGCACCTCAGGAAAGCTCTTTCCGTGGGAGGCCGGCTTTCTGCCAAACGGGCCTCAGGGCCGTGGGCTTCGGGGGACCCTCCGGCTCCCCAAAACACAGAGAGGACGTGAGGGGTTAGACCATGCCTGGGCCTAGTTGTCTCTTCCACCTGGGTGTGTGGCATTTTGTTGACCTGGCTACCCCCTCTTGGGATAGGTTTTCCACAGCAAGAGCATATTGTTCCTCGGAAGCCCTTTGGGCCCCAGGGGGTCTCCGGGCTGTGTTGCTTGTGGTGGAACTCCTGCTAGCAAAACCGCCGGGATGAGGGAAGGGCTCAGACTGTGCCTGGGCCCTGTGGTCTCTTCCAGGTCAGTGTATGGTATTTCCTTCATCTTGCCACAGGCACTGGGGAGCATGTCTGCACGTGGAGAAGGACTTCCTCATGGAAGCCGGTTTCTGTCAAAGCGTCCCAGTGCTGTCCTCCTCTCTTTTCACTCCTGTTGCTAGAAGCCCAGGGAGGAGGGGAGGGCTTAGAACATGGCTGGGCACTGGGGTTTATTGCAGAGGAGGAGGTGGCATTTGCTTTCCCTTACCACCACCCCTTGGGAGAGGGTCTGCAACTCAGGAAAGCTGTTTCCGTGGGAGGCCGGCTTTCTGCCAAACGTGTCTCAGGGCCGTGGGCTTCGGGGGTCCCTCCGGCTCCCCAAAGCACAGAGAGGAGGTGAGAGGTTAGACCATGCCTGGGCCTAGTTGTCTCTTCCACCTGGGTGTGTGCCATTTTGTTGACCTGGCTACCCCCTCTTGGGATAGGTTTTCCACAGCAAGAGCATATTGTTCGTCAGAAGCCGTTTGGGCGCCAGGGGGTCTCCGGGCTGTGTTGCTTGTGGTGGAACTCCTGCTAGCAAAACCGCCGGGATGAGGGAAGGGCTCAGACTGTGCCTGGGCCCTGTAGTCTCTTCCAGGTCAGTGTATGGTATTTCCTTCACCTTGCCACAGGCACTGGGGAGCATGTCTGCACGTGGAGAAGGACTTCCTCGTGGAAGCCGGTTTCTGTCAAAGCGTCCCAGTGCTGTCCTCCTCTATTTTCACTCCTGCTGCTAGAAGCCCAGGGAGGAGGGGAGGGCTTAGAACATGGCTGGGCACTGGGGTTTCTTCCAGAGAAGGAGATGGCATTTTTTTTCCCTTGCCTCCACCCCTTGGGATAGGGTCTACACCTCAGGAGAACTGTTTCCGTAGGAAACTGGCTTTTTGCAAAGGGGTCTCAGGGCCGTGGGCCTCGGCTGTCCCTCCGGCTCCCCAAACACAGGGACGAGGTGAGGGGCTTAGACCATGCCTGGGCAATGTTGTTTCTTACATCTGGGTGTGTGGCATTTTGTTGACCTGGCTACCCCCACTTGGGATAGGTTTTCCATAGCAAGCACCTCTTGTTCGTCGGAAGCCGTTTTTGCCTCAGGGGTCTCCGGGCTGTGTTCGTTGGGGTTGAACTCCTGCTAGCAAAACCGCCGGGATGAGGGAAGGGTTCAGACTGTGCCTGGGCCCTGTGGTCTCTTCCAGGTCAGTGTATGGCGTTTCCTTCCCCTTGCCACAGGCACCTGGGAGCATGTCTGCACGTGGAGAAAGACTTTCCCGTAGGAAGCCGGTTTTTGTCAAACGGGTCCCAGTGCTGTGCTCCTCTCTTTTCACTCCTGCTGCCACAAGCCCAGGGAGGATGGGAGGGCTTAGAACATGGCTGGGCACTGTGGTTTCTTCCAGAGAAGTGGAGGGCATTTGCATTACCTTGCCACAACCAGTTGGGATAGGGTCTGCACCTCACGAAGACTCTTTTCGTCGGAAGCCGGCTTTTTCCAAAGGGGTCTCAGGGCCGTGGGCCTCGGGTGTCCCTCGGCTCCCCAAAGCACAGGGACGAGGTGAGGTGCTTAGAACATGCCTGGGCAATGTTGTTTCTTACACCTGGGTGTGTTGCATTTTGTTTACCTGGCTACCCCATATTTGGGATAGGTTTTCCACAGCAAGAGTATACTGCTCTTCGGAAGCCGTTTTTGCCCCAGGGGTCTCCGGGCTGTGTTCGTTGGGGTTGACTCCTGCTAGCAAAACCGCCGGGATGAGGGAAGGGCTCAGACTGTGCCTGGGCCCTGTGGTCTCTTCCAGGTCAGTGTATGGCATTTCCTTCCCCTTGCCACAGGCAATTGGGAGCATGTCTGCATGTGGGGAAAGACTTTCCCTTGGGAAGCCGGTTTTTGTCATACGGGTCCCAGTGCCCTGCTCCTCTCTTTTCACTCCTGCTGCCAGAAGCCCAGGGAGGATGGGAGGGCTTAGAACATGGCTGGGCACTGTGGTTTCTTCCAGAGAAGTGGAGGGCATTTGCTTTACCTTTCCACAACCACTTGTGAGAGGGTCTGCACCTCAGAAAACTGTTTCCGTGGGAAGCCGGCTTTTTCCAAAGGGTTCTCAGGGTCGTGGGTCTCGGGTGTCCCTCCGGCTCACCAAAGCACAGGGACGAGGTGAGGGGCTTAGACCGTGCCTAGGCAATGTTGTTTCTTACACCTTGGTGTGTTGCATTTTGTTGACCTGGCTACCCCCACTTGGGATAGGTTTTCCACAGCAAGCACCTCTTGTTCGTCGGAAGCCGTTTTTGCCCAAGGGGTCTCCGGGCTGTGTTCATTGGGGTGAACTCCTGCTAGCAAAACCGCCGGGATGAGGGAAGGGTTCAGACTGTGCCTGGGCCCTGTGGTCTCTTCCAGGTCAGTGTATGGCATTTCCTTCCCCTTGCCACAGGCACCTGGGAGCATGTCTGCACTTGGAGAAAGACTTTCCCGTGGGAAGCCGGTTTTTGTCAAACGGGTCCCAGTGCTCTGCTCCTCTCTTTTCACTCCTGCTGCCAGAAGCCCAGGGAGGATGGGAGGGCTTAGAACATGGCTGGGCACTGTGGTTTCTTCCAGAGAAGTGGAGGGCATTTGCTTTACCTTGCCACAATCCCTTGGGAAAGGGTGTGCACCTCAGGAAAACTGTTTTCCGTGGGAAGCCGGCTTTTTGCAAAGGGGTCTCAGGGCCGTGGGCCTCGGGTGTCCCTCCGGCTCCCCAAAGCACAGGGACGAGGTGAGGGGCTTGGACCGTGCCTGGGCAATGTTGTTTCTTACACCTGGGTGTGTGGCATTTTGTTGACCTGGCTACCCCACTTGGGATGGGTTTTCCACAGCAAGCACCTCTTGTTCGTCGGAAGCCGTTTTTGCCCCAGGGGTCTCCGGGCTGTGTTCGTTGGGGTTGGACTCCTGCTAGCAAAACTGCCGGGATGAGGGAAGGGTTCAGACTGTGCCTGGGCCCTGTGGTCTCTTCCAGGTCAGTGTATGGCATTTCCTTCCCCTTGCCACAGGCACCTGGGAGCATGTCTGCACGTGGAGAAAGACTTTCCCGTGGGAAGCCGGTTTTTGTCAAACGGGCCATACTGCCCTGCTCCTCTCTTTTCACTCCTGCTGCCAGAAGCCCAGGGAGGATGGGAGGGCTTAGAACATGGCTCGCACTGTGGTTTCTTCCAGAGAAGTGGAGGGCATTTGCATTACCTTGCCACAACCACTTGGGATAGGGTGTGCACCTCAGGAAAACTGTTCCCGTGGGAAGCCGGCTTTTTGCAAAGGGGTCTCAGAGCCGTGGGGCTCGGCTGTCCCTCCGGCTCCCCAAAGCACAGGGACGAGGTGAGGGGCTTAGACCGTGCCTGGGCAATGTTGTTTCTTACACCTGGGTGTGTGGCATTTCGTTGACCTGGCTACTCCCACTTGGGATAGGTTTTCCACAGCAAGCACCTCTTGTTCGTCGGAAGCCGTTTTTGCCCCAGGGGTCTCCGGGCTGTGTTCGTTGGGGTTGAACTCCTGCTAGCAAAACCGCCGGGATGAGGGAAGGGTTCAGACTGTGCCTGGGCCCTGTGGACTCTTCCAGGTCAGTGTATGGCATTTCCTTCCCCTTGCCACAGGCACCTGGGAGCATGTCTGTACGTGGAGAAAGACTTTCCCGTGGGAAGCCGGTTTTTGTCCAACGGGTCCCAGTGCTCTGCTCCTCTCTTTTCACTCCTGCTGCCAGAAGCCCAGGGAGGATGGGAGGGCTTAGAACATGGCTCGCACTGTGGTTTCTTCCAGAGAAGTGGAGGGCATTTGCATTACCTTGCCACAACCACTTGGGATAGGGTCTGCACCTCAGGAAAACTGTTTCCGTGGGAAGCCGGCTTTTTGCAAAGGGGTCTCAGGGCCGTAGGCCTCGGGTGTCCCTCCGGCTCCCCAAAGCACAGGGACGAGGTGAGGGGCTTAGACCATGCCTCGGCAATGTTGTTTCTTACACCTTGGTGTGTGGCATTTTGTTGACCTGGCTACCCCCACTTGGGATAGGTTTTCCACAGCAAGCACCTCTTGTTCGTCGGAAGCCGTTTTTGCCTCAGGGTCTCCGGGCTGTGTTCGTTGGGGTTGAACTCCTGCTAGCAAAACCGCCGGGATGAGGGAAGGGTTCAGACTGTGCCTGGGCCCTGTGGTCTCTTCCAGGTCAGTGTATGGCATTTCCTTCCCCTTGCCACAGGCACCTGGGAGCATGTCTGCACGTGGAGAAAGACTTTCCCGTGGGAAGCCGGTTTTTCTCAAACGGGTCCCAGTGCTCTGCTCCTCTCTTTTCACTCCTGCTGCCAGAAGCCCAGGGAGGATGGGAGGGTTTAGAACATGGCTGGGCACTGGGGTTTCTTCCAGAGAAGTGGAGGGCATTTGCTTTACTTGCCACAACCACTTGGGATAGGGTGTGCACCTCAGGAAAACTGTTTCGGTGGGAAGCCAGCTTTTTGCAAAGGGGTCTCAGGGCCATGGGGCTCGGCTGTCCCTCCGGCTCCCCAAAGCTCAGGGACGAGGTGGGGGGCTTAGATCGTGCCTGGGCAATGTTGTTTCTTACACCTGGGTGTGTGGCGTTTTGTTCACCTATCTACCCCACTTGGGATAGGTTTTCCACAGCAAGCACCTCTTGTTCGTCGGAAGCCGGTTTTGCCCCAGGGGTCTCCGGGCTTTGTTCGTTGGGGTTGAACTCCTGGTAGCAAAACCGCCGGGATGAGGGAAGTGTTCAGACTGTGCCTGGGCCCTGTGGTCTCTTCTAGGTCAGTGTATGGCATTTCCTTCCCCTTGCCACAGGCACCTGGGAGCATGTCTGCACGTGGAGAAAGACTTTCCCGTGGGAAGCCGGTTTTTGTCAAACGGGCCCTACTGCCCTGCTCCTCTCTTTTCACTCCTGCTGCCAGAAGCCCAGGGAGGATGGGAGGGCTTAGAACATGGCTCGCACTGTGGTTTCTTCCAGAGAAGTGGAGGGCATTTGCATTACCTTGCCACAACCACTTGGGATAGGGTCTGCACCTCAGGAAAACTGTTTCCGTGGGAAGCCGGCTTTTTGCAAAGGGGTCTCAGGGCCGTGGGGCTCGGCTGTCCCTCCGGCTCCCCAAAGCACAGGGACGAGGTGAGGGGCTTAGAGCGTGCCTGGGCAATGTTGTTTCTTAGACCTGGGTGTGTGGCATTTCGTTGACCTCGCTACTCCCACTTGGGATAGGTTTTCCACAGCAAGCACCTCTTGTTCGTCGGAAGCCGTTTTTGCCCCAGGTCTCCGGGCTGTGTTCGTTGGGGTTGAACTCCTGCTAGCAAAACCGCCGGGATGAGGGAAGGGTTCAGACTGTGCCTGGGCCCTGTGGACTCTTCCAGGTCAGTGTATGGCATTTCCTTCCCCTTGCCACAGGCACCTGGGAGCATGTCTGCACGTGGAGAAAGACTTTCGCGTGGGAAGCCGGTTTTTGTCCAACGGGTCCCAGTGCTCTGCTCCTCTCTTTTCACTCCTGCTGCCAGAAGCCCAGGGAGGATGGGAGGGCTTAGAACATGGCTCGCACTGTGGTTTCTTCCAGAGAAGTGGAGGGCATTTGCATTACCTTGCCACAACCACTTGGGATAGGTTCTGCACCTCAGGAAAACTGTTTCCGTGGGAAGCCGGCTTTTTGCAAAGGGGTCTCAGGGCCATGGGCCTCGGGTGTCCCTCCAGCTCCCCAAAGCACAGGGACGAGGTGAGGGGCTTAGACCATGCCTGGGCAATGTTGTTTCTTACACCTGGGTGTGTGGCATTTCGTTGACCTGGCTACCCCCACTTGGGATAGGTTTTCCAGTCAAGCATCTCTTGTTCGTCGGAAGCCGTTTTTCCCTAGGGTCTCCGGGCTGTGTTCATTGGGGTTGCACTCCTGCTAGCAAAACTACCGGGATGAGGGAAGGGTTCAGACTGTGCCTGGGCCCTGTGGTCTCTTCCAGGACAGTGTATGGCATTTCCTTCCCCTTGCCACAGGCACCTGGGAGCATGTCTGCACGTGGAGAAAGACTTTCCCGTGGGAAGCCGGTTTTTGTCAAACGGGTCCCAGTGCTCTGCTCCTCTCTTTTCACTCCTGCCTCCAGAAGCCCAGGGAGGATGGGAGGGCTTGGAACATGGCTGGGCACTGTGGTTTCTTCCAGAGAAGTGGAGGGCATTTGCTTTACCTTGCTACAAGCACTTGGGATAGGGTGTGCACCTCAGGAAAACTGTTTCCGTGGGAAGCCGGCTTTTTGCAAAGGGGTCTCAGGGCCGTGGGCCTCGGCTGTCCCTCCGGCTCCCCAAAGCACAGGGACGAGGTTAGGGGCTTAGACCGTGCCTGGGCAATGTTGTTTCTTACACCTGGGTGTGTGGCATTTTGTTGACCTAGCTACCCCCACTTGGGATAGGTTTTCCACAGCAACCACCCCTTGTTCGTCGGAAGCCGTTTTTGCCCCAGGGGTCTCCGGGCTGTGTTCGTTGGGGTTCAACTCGTGCTAGCAAAACCGCCGGGATGAGGAAAGGGTTCAGACTGTGCCTGGGCCCTGTGGTCTCTTCCAGGTCAGTGTATGGCATTTCCTTCACCTTGCCACATGCACTGGGAAGCATGTCTGCACGTGGAGAAGGACTTCCTCGTGGGAAGCCGGTTTCTGTCAAAGAGTCCCAGTGCTGTGCTCCTCTCTTTTCTCTCCTGCTGCCAGAAGCCCAGTGAGGAGGGGAGGGCTTAGAACATGGCTGGGCACTGGGGTTTCTTCCAGAGAAGGGGATGGCATTTGCTTTCCCTTGCCACCACCCCTTGGGATAGGGTCTGCACCTCAGGAAAGCTGTTTCCTTGGGAAGCCGGCTTTCTGCCCAACGGTCCTCAGGGCCGTGGGCCTCGGGGGTCCCTCCAGATCCCCAAAGCACAGGGACGAGGTGAGGGGCTTAGACCATGCCTGGTCAATGTTGTTTCTTACACCTGTGTGTGTGGCATTTTGTTGAGCTGGCTACCCCCACTTGGGATAGGTGTTCCACAGCAAGCACCTATTGTTCGTCGGAAGCCGTTTTTGCCCCAGGGGTCTCCGGGCTGTGTTCGTTGGGGTTGAACTCCTGCTAGCAAAACCGCCGGGATGAGGGAAGGGCTCAGACTGTGCCTGGGCCCTGTGGTCTCTTCCAGGTCAGTGTATGGCATTTCTTTCACCTTGCCACAGGCACTGGGGAGAATTTCTGCACGTGGAGAAGGACTTCCTCGTGGGAAGCCGGTTTCTGTCAAAGGGTCCCAGTGCTGTGCTCCTCTCTTTTCTCTCCTGCTGCCAGAAGCCCAGGGAGGAGGGGAGGGCTTAGAACATGGCTGGGCCCTGTGGTTTCTTCCAGAGAAGGGGATGGCATTTGCTTTCCCTTGCCACCACCTCTTGGGATAGGGTCTGCACCTCAGGAAAGCTATTTCCTTGGGAAGCCGGCTTTCTGCCCAACGGGCTTCAGGGCCGTGGGCCTCGGGGGTCCCTCCGGCTCCCCAAAGCACAGGGACGAGGTGAGGGGCTTAGACCATGCCTGGGCCATGTTGTTTCTTCCACCTGGGTGTTTGGCATTTTGTTGACCAGGCTACCGCACTTGGGATAGGTTTTCCACAGCAAGAGTATATTGTTCGTCGGAAGCCGTTTTTGCCCCAGGGGTCTCCGGGCTGTGTTCGTTGAGTTTGAACTCCTGCTAGCAAAACCCCCGGGATGAGGGAAGGGTTCAGACTGTGCCTGGGCACTGTGGTCTCTTCCAGGTTAGGGTATGGCATTTCCTTCCCCTTGCCACAGGCACCTGAGAGCATGTCTGCACGTGGAGAAAGACTTTCCCGTGGGAAGCCGGTTTTTGTCAAACCGGTCCCAGTGCTCTGCTCCTCTCTTTTCACTCCTGCTGCCAGAAGCCCAGGGAGGATGGACGGGCTTAGAACATGGCTGGGCACTGGGGTTTCTTCCAGAGGAGGGGATGGCATTTGCTTTCCCTTGCCACCACTCTTTGGGATAGGGTCTACACCTCATGAAATCTGTTTCCGTGGGAACCCGGCTTTCTGCCCAACGGGCCTCAGGACCGTGGGCCTCGGGGGTCCATCCGGCTCCCCAAAGCACAGAGACGAGGTGAGGTACTTAGACCATGCCTGGGCCATGTTGTTTCTTCCACCTGGTGTGTGGCATTTTGTTGACCTGGCTACCCCCACTTGGGATAGGTTTTCCACAGCAAGAGCATATTGCTCGTCGGAAGCCGTTTGGGCCACAGGGGGTCTCCGGGCTGTGTTCCTTGGTGTTGAACTCCTGCTAGCAAAACCGCCGGGATGAGGGAAGGGCTCAGACTGTTCCTGGGCCCTGTGGTCTCTTCCAGGTTAGTGTATGGCATTTCTTTCACCTTACCACAGGCACTGGGGAGCATGTCTGCACGTGGAGAAGGACTTTCTCGTAGGAAGCCGTTTTCTGTCAAACGGGTCCCAGTGCTGTGCTCCTCTCTTTTCACTCCTGCTGCCAGAAGCCCAGGGAAGAGGGGAGGGCTTAGAACATCCCTGGGCACTGGAGTTTCTTTCAGAGAAGGGGATGGCATTTGCTTTCCCTTGCCACCACCCCTTGGGATAGGGGCAGCACCTCAGGAAAGCTGTTTCCGTGGGAAGCCAGCTTTCTGCCCAACGGGCCTCAGGGCCGTGGGCCTCGGGGGTCCCTCCGGCTCCCCAAAACACAGAGAGGAGGTGAGGGACTTAGACCATGCCTGGGCCATGTTGTTTCTTCCGCCTGGGTGTGTGGCATTTTGTTGACCTGGCTACTCACATTTGCATATGTTTTCCAGAGCAAGCACCTATTGTTCCTCAGAAGCAGTTTTTGCCCCAGGGGTCTCCGGGCAGTGTTCCTTGGGCTTGAACTCCTGCTAGCTAAACTGCTGGGATGAGGGAAGGGCTCAGACTGTGCCTGGGCCCTGTGGTCTCTTCCAGGTCAGTGTATGGTATTTCCTTCACCTTGCCACAGGCACTGGGGATCATGTCTGCACGTGGATAAGGACTTCCCCCTGGGAAACCGGTTTCTGTAAAATGGTCCCAATTCTGTGCTCCTCTCTTTTCACTCCTGCAGCCAGAAGTCCAGGGAGGAGGGGAGGGCTTAGAACATGGCTGGGCACTGGGGTTTCTTCCAGAGAAGGGGATGGCATTTGCTTTCATTGCCACCACCCCTTGGGATAGAGTCTGCACCTCAGGAAAGCTGTTTCCTTGGGAAGCCGGCTTTCTGCCAAACGGGCCTCAGGGCCGTGGTCTTCGGGGGTCCCTCCGGCTCCCCAAAGCACAGGGATGAGGTGAGGGGCTTTGACCATGCCTGAGCCATGTTCTTTCTTCCCCCTGGGTGTATGGCATTTTGTTGACCAGGCTACCCCCACTTGGGATAGGTTTTCCACAGCAAGAGCATATTGTTCGTCGGAAGCCGTTTGGGCCCCAGGGGGTCTCCGGGCTGTGTTCCTTGGGGTTGAACTCCTGCTAGCAAAACCGCCGGGAGGAGGGTAGGGCTCAGACTGTGCCTGGGCCCTGTGGTCTCTTCCAGGTCAGTGTATGGCATTTTCTTCCCCTTGCCACAGGCACTGGGGAGCATGTCTGCACGTGGAGAAGGACTTCCTCGTGGGAAGCCGGTTTCCCGTCAAAGGATCCCAGTGCTGTCGTCCTCTCTTTTCACTCCTGCCTCCAGAAGCCCAGGGAGGAGGGGAGGGCTTAGAACATGGCTGGGCACTGGGGTTTATTGCAGAGGAGGAGATGTTATTTGCTTTCCCTTGCCACCACCCCTTGGGATTGGGTCTGCACCTCAGGAAAGCTCTTTCCGTGGGAGGCCGGCTTTCTGCCAAACGGGCCTCAGGGCCGTGGGCTTCGGGGGACCCTCCGGCTCCCCAAAACACAGAGAGGACGTGAGGGGTTAGACCATGCCTGGGCCTAGTTGTCTCTTCCACCTGGGTGTGTGGCATTTTGTTGACCTGGCTACCCCCTCTTGGGATAGGTTTTCCACAGCAAGAGCATATTGTTCCTCGGAAGCCCTTTGGGCCCCAGGGGGTCTCCGGGCTGTGTTGCTTGTGGTGGAACTCCTGCTAGCAAAACCGCCGGGATGAGGGAAGGGCTCAGACTGTGCCTGGGCCCTGTGGTCTCTTCCAGGTCAGTGTATGGTATTTCCTTCATCTTGCCACAGGCACTGGGGAGCATGTCTGCACGTGGAGAAGGACTTCCTCATGGAAGCCGGTTTCTGTCAAAGCGTCCCAGTGCTGTCCTCCTCTCTTTTCACTCCTGTTGCTAGAAGCCCAGGGAGGAGGGGAGGGCTTAGAACATGGCTGGGCACTGGGGTTTATTGCAGAGGAGGAGATGGCATTTGCTTTCCCTTACCACCACCCCTTGGGAGAGGGTCTGCAACTCAGGAAAGCTGTTTCCGTGGGAGGCCGGCTTTCTGCCAAACGTGTCTCAGGGCCGTGGGCTTCGGGGGTCCCTCCGGCTCCCCAAAGCACAGAGAGGAGGTGAGAGGTTAGACCATGCCTGGGCCTAGTTGTCTCTTCCACCTGGGTGTGTGCCATTTTGTTGACCTGGCTACCCCCTCTTGGGATAGGTTTTCCACAGCAAGAGCATATTGTTCGTCAGAAGCCGTTTGGGCGCCAGGGGGTCTCCGGGCTGTGTTGCTTGTGGTGGAACTCCTGCTAGCAAAACCGCCGGGATGAGGGAAGGGCTCAGACTGTGCCTGGGCCCTGTAGTCTCTTCCAGGTCAGTGTATGGTATTTCCTTCACCTTGCCACAGGCACTGGGGAGCATGTCTGCACGTGGAGAAGGACTTCCTCGTGGAAGCCGGTTTCTGTCAAAGCGTCCCAGTGCTGTCCTCCTCTATTTTCACTCCTGCTGCTAGAAGCCCAGGGAGGAGGGGAGGGCTTAGAACATGGCTGGGCACTGGGGTTTCTTCCAGAGAAGGAGATGGCATTTTTTTTCCCTTGCCTCCACCCCTTGGGATAGGGTCTACACCTCAGGAGAACTGTTTCCGTAGGAAACTGGCTTTTTGCAAAGGGGTCTCAGGGCCGTGGGCCTCGGCTGTCCCTCCGGCTCCCCAAACACAGGGACGAGGTGAGGGGCTTAGACCATGCCTGGGCAATGTTGTTTCTTACATCTGGGTGTGTGGCATTTTGTTGACCTGGCTACCCCCACTTGGGATAGGTTTTCCATAGCAAGCACCTCTTGTTCGTCGGAAGCCGTTTTTGCCTCAGGGGTCTCCGGGCTGTGTTCGTTGGGGTTGAACTCCTGCTAGCAAAACCGCCGGGATGAGGGAAGGGTTCAGACTGTGCCTGGGCCCTGTGGTCTCTTCCAGGTCAGTGTATGGCGTTTCCTTCCCCTTGCCACAGGCACCTGGGAGCATGTCTGCACGTGGAGAAAGACTTTCCCGTAGGAAGCCGGTTTTTGTCAAACGGGTCCCAGTGCTGTGCTCCTCTCTTTTCACTCCTGCTGCCACAAGCCCAGGGAGGATGGGAGGGCTTAGAACATGGCTGGGCACTGTGGTTTCTTCCAGAGAAGTGGAGGGCATTTGCATTACCTTGCCACAACCAGTTGGGATAGGGTCTGCACCTCACGAAGACTCTTTTCGTCGGAAGCCGGCTTTTTCCAAAGGGGTCTCAGGGCCGTGGGCCTCGGGTGTCCCTCGGCTCCCCAAAGCACAGGGACGAGGTGAGGTGCTTAGAACATGCCTGGGCAATGTTGTTTCTTACACCTGGGTGTGTTGCATTTTGTTTACCTGGCTACCCCATATTTGGGATAGGTTTTCCACAGCAAGAGTATACTGCTCTTCGGAAGCCGTTTTTGCCCCAGGGGTCTCCGGGCTGTGTTCGTTGGGGTTGACTCCTGCTAGCAAAACCGCCGGGATGAGGGAAGGGCTCAGACTGTGCCTGGGCCCTGTGGTCTCTTCCAGGTCAGTGTATGGCATTTCCTTCCCCTTGCCACAGGCAATTGGGAGCATGTCTGCATGTGGGGAAAGACTTTACCTTGGGAAGCCGGTTTTTGTCATACGGGTCCCAGTGCCCTGCTCCTCTCTTTTCACTCCTGCTGCCAGAAGCCCAGGGAGGATGGGAGGGCTTAGAACATGGCTGGGCACTGTGGTTTCTTCCAGAGAAGTGGAGGGCATTTGCTTTACCTTTCCACAACCACTTGTGAGAGGGTCTGCACCTCAGAAAACTGTTTCCGTGGGAAGCCGGCTTTTTCCAAAGGGTTCTCAGGGTCGTGGGTCTCGGGTGTCCCTCCGGCTCACCAAAGCACAGGGACGAGGTGAGGGGCTTAGACCGTGCCTAGGCAATGTTGTTTCTTACACCTTGGTGTGTTGCATTTTGTTGACCTGGCTACCCCCACTTGGGATAGGTTTTCCACAGCAAGCACCTCTTGTTCGTCGGAAGCCGTTTTTGCCCAAGGGGTCTCCGGGCTGTGTTCATTGGGGTGAACTCCTGCTAGCAAAACCGCCGGGATGAGGGAAGGGTTCAGACTGTGCCTGGGCCCTGTGGTCTCTTCCAGGTCAGTGTATGGCATTTCCTTCCCCTTGCCACAGGCACCTGGGAGCATGTCTGCACTTGGAGAAAGACTTTCCCGTGGGAAGCCGGTTTTTGTCAAACGGGTCCCAGTGCTCTGCTCCTCTCTTTTCACTCCTGCTGCCAGAAGCCCAGGGAGGATGGGAGGGCTTAGAACATGGCTGGGCACTGTGGTTTCTTCCAGAGAAGTGGAGGGCATTTGCTTTACCTTGCCACAATCCCTTGGGAAAGGGTGTGCACCTCAGGAAAACTGTTTTCCGTGGGAAGCCGGCTTTTTGCAAAGGGGTCTCAGGGCCGTGGGCCTCGGGTGTCCCTCCGGCTCCCCAAAGCACAGGGACGAGGTGAGGGGCTTGGACCGTGCCTGGGCAATGTTGTTTCTTACACCTGGGTGTGTGGCATTTTGTTGACCTGGCTACCCCACTTGGGATGGGTTTTCCACAGCAAGGACCTCTTGTTCGTCGGAAGCCGTTTTTGCCCCAGGGGTCTCCGGGCTGTGTTCGTTGGGGTTGAACTCCTGCTATCAAAACTGTCGGGATGAAGGAGGGGTTCAGACTGTGCCTGGGCCCTGTGGTCTCTTCCAGGTCAGTGTATGGCATTTCCTTCCCCTTGCCACAGGCACCTGGGAGCTAGTCTGCACGTGGAGAAAGACTTTCCCGTGGGAAGCCGGTTTTTGTCAAACGGGTCCGAGTGCTCTGCTCCTCTCTTTTCACTCCTGCTGCCAGAAGCCCAGGGAGGATGGGAGGGCTTAGAACATGGCTGGGCAATGTGGTTTCTTCCAGAGAAGTGGAGGGCATTTGCATTACCTTGCCACAACCACTTGGGATAGGGTGTGCACCTCAGGAAAACTGTTTCCGTGGGAAGCCGGCTTTTTGCAAAGGGGTCTCAGGGCCGTGGGGATCGGCTTTCCCTCCGGCTCCCCAAAGCACAGGGACGAGGTGAGGGGCTTAGACCGTGCCTGGGCAATGTTGTTTCTTACACCTGGGTGTGTGGCATTTTGTTGACCTGGCTACCCCCACTTGGGATAGGTTTTCCTGTCAAGCACCTCTTGTTCGTCGGAAGCCGTTTTTGCCTCAGGGGTCTCCGGGCTGGGTTCGTTGGGGTGAACTCCTGCTAGCAAAACCGCCGGGATGAGGGAAGGTTTCAGACGGTGCCTGGGCCCTGTGGTCTCTTCCAGGTCAGTGTATGGTATTTCCTTCCCCTTGCCACAGGCACCTGGGAGCATGTCTGCACGTGGAGAAAGACTTTCCCGTGGGAAGCCAGTTTTTGTCAAACGGGTCCCAGTGCTCTGCTCCTCTCTTTTCATTCCTGCTGCCAGAAGCCCAGGGAGGATGGGAGGGCTTAGAACATGGCTGGGCACTGTGGTTTCTTCCAGAGAAGTGGAGGGCATTTGCTTTACCTTGCCACAACCACGTGGGATAGGGTGTGCACCTCAGGAAAACTCTTTCTGTGGGAAGCCGGCTTTTTACAAAGGGGTCTCAGGGCCGTGGGCCTCGGGTGTCCCTCCGGCTCCCCAAAGCACAGGGTCGAGGTGAGGGGCTTAGACCGTGCCTGGGCAATGTTGTTTCTTACACCTTGGTGTGTGGCATTTTGTTGACCTGGCTACCACCACTTGGGATAGGTTTTCCACAGCAAGCACCTCTTGTTCGTCGGAAGCCGTTTTTGCCCCAGGGGTCTCCGGGCTGTGTTCGTTGGGGTTGAACTCCTGCTATCAAAACCGTCGGGATGAGGGAGGGGTTCAGACTGTGCCTGGTCCCTGTGGTCTCTTCCAGGTCAGTGTATGGCATTTCCTTCCCCTTGCCACAGGCACCTGGGAGCATGTCTGCACGTGGAGAAAGACTTTCCCGTGGGAAGCCGGTTTTTGTCAAACGGGTCCCAGTGCTCTGCTCCTCTCTTTTCACTCCTGCTGCCTGAAGCCCAGGGAGGATGGGAAGGCTTAGAACATGGCTGGGAACTGTGGTTTCTTCCAGAGAAGTGGAGGGCATTTGCATTACCTTGCCACAACCACTTGGGATAGGGTGTGCACCTCAGGAAAACTGTTTCCGTGGGAAGCCGGCTTTTTGCAAAGGGGTCTTAGGGCCGTGGGGATCGGCTTTCCCTCCGGCTCCCCAAAGCACAGGGACGAGGTGAGGGGCTTAGACCGTGCCTGGGCAATGTTGTTTCTTACACCTGGGTGTGTGGCATTTTGTTGACCTGGCTACCCCCACTTGGGATACGTTTTCCTGTCAAGCACCTCTTGTTCGTCGGAAGCCGTTTTTGCCCCAGGGATCTCCGGGCTGTGTTCGTTGGGGTGAACTCCTGCTAGCAAAACCGCCGGGATGAGGGAAGGGTTCAGCCTGTGCCTGGGCCCTGTGGTCTCTTCCAGGTCAGTGTATGGCATTTCCTTCCCCTTGCCACAGGCACCTGGGAGCATGTCTGCACGTGGAGAAAGGCTTTCCCGTGGGAAGCCGGTTTTTGTCAAACGGGTCCCAGTGCTCTGCTCCTCTCTTTTCACTCCTGCTGCCAGAAGCCCAGGGAGGATGGGAGGGCTTAGAACATGGCTGGGCACTGGGGTTTCTTCCAGAGAAGTGGAGGGCATTTGCTTTACCTTGCCACAACCACTTGGGAGAGGGTCTGCACCTCAGGAAAACTGTTTCCGTGGGAAGCCGGCTTTTTGCAAAGGGGTCTCAGGGCCGTGGGGCTCGGCTGTCCCTCCGGTTCCCCAAAGCACAGGGACGAGGTGAGGGGCTTAGACCATGCCTGGGCCATGTTGTTTCTTCCACCTGGTTGTGTGGCATTTTGTTGACGTGGCTACCCCCACTTGGGATAGGTTTTCCACAGCAAGAGCATATTGTTTGTCGGAAGCCGTTTGGGCCCCAGGGGGTCTCTGGGCTGTGTTCCTTGGGGTTGAACTCTTGCTAGCAAAACCGCCGGGATGAGGGAAGGGCTCAGACTGTGCCTGGGCCCTGTGGTCTCTTCCAGTTCAGTGCATGGCATTTCCTTCACCTTGCCACAGGCACTGGGAAGCATGTCTGCACGTGGAGAAGGACTTCCTCGTGGGAAGCCCGTTTCTGTCAAAGGGTCCCAGTGCTGTGCTCCTCTCTTTTCTCTCCTGCTGGCAGAAGCCCAGGGAGGAGGGGAGGACTTAGAACATGGCTGGGCACTGGGGTTTCTTCCAGAGAAGGGGATGGCATTTGCTTTCCATTGCCACCACCCCTTGGGATAGGGTCTGCACCTCAGGAAAGCTGTTTCCGTGGGAAGCCGGGTGTCTGCCCAACGGGCCACAGGGCCGTGGGCCTCGGGGGTCCCTCCGGCTCCCCAAAGCACAGGGACGAGGTGAGGGGCTTAGACCATGCCTGGGCCATGTTACTTCTTCCACCTGGGTGTGTGGCATTTTGTTGACCTGGCTACCCCCACTTGGGATAGGTTTTCCACAGCAAGCACCTATTGTTCGCCGGAAGCCGTTTTTGCCCCAGGGCTCTCCGGGCTGTGTTCCTTGGGATTGAACTCCTGCTAGCAAACCCGCCGGGATGAGGGAAGGGTTCAGACTGTGCCTGGGCCCTGTGGTCTCTTCCAGGTCAGTATATGGCATTTCCTTCCCCTTGCCACAGGCACCTAGGAGCATGTCTGCACGTGGAGAAAGACTTTCGCGTGGGAAGCCGGTTTTTGTCAAACGGGTCCCAGTGCTCTGCTCCTCTCTTTTCACTCCTGCTGCCAGAAGCCCAGGGAGGATGGGAGGGCTTAGAACATGGCTGGGCACTGTGGTTTCTTCCAGAGAAGTGGTAGGCATTTGCATTACGTTGCAACAACCACTTGGGATAGGGTCTGCACCTCAGGAAAACTGTTTCCGTGGGAAGCCGCCTTTTGCAAAGGGGTCTCAGGGCCGTGGGACTCGGCTGTCCCTTCGGCTCCCCAAGGCACAGGGACGAGTTGAGGGGCTTAGACCGTGCCTGGGCAATGTTGTTTCTTACACCTGGGTGTGTGGCATTTCGTTGACCTGGCTACTCCCACTTGGGATAGGTTTTCCACAGCAAGCACCTCTTTTTCGTCGGAAGCCGTTTTTGCCCCAGGGGTCTCCGGGCTGTGTTCGTTGGGGTTGAACTCCTGCTAGCAAAACCGCCGGGTGAGGGAAGGGTTCAGACTCTGCCTGGGCCCTGTGGTCTCTTCCAGGTCAGTGTATGGCATTTCCTTCCCCTTGCCACAGGCACCTGGGAACATGTCTGCACGTGGAGAAAGACTTTCCCGTGGGAAGCCGGTTTTTGTGAAACGGGTCCCAGTGCTCTGCTCCTCTCTTTTCACTCCTGCTGCCAGAGGCCCAGGGAGGATGGGAGGGCTTAGAACATGGCTGGGCACTGTGGTTTCTTCCAGAGAAGTGGAGGGCATTTTCTTTACCTAGCCACAACCACTTGTGAGAGGGTCTGCACCTCAGGAAAACTGTTTCAGTGGGAAGCCGGCTTTTTGCAAAGGGGTCTCAGGGCCGTGGGCCTCGGGTGTCCCTCCGGCTCCCCAAAGCACAGGGACGAGGTGAGGGGCTTGGACCGTGCCTGGGCAATGTTGTTTCTTACACCTGGGTGTGTGGCATTTCGTTGACCTGGCTACCCCCACTTGGGATAGGTTTTCCACAGCAAGCACCTCTTGTTCGTCGGAAGCCGTTTTTGCCCCAGGGGTCTCCGGGCTGTGTTCGTTGGGGTTGAACTCCTACTAGCAAAACCGCCGGGATGAGGGAAGGCTTCAGACTGTGCCTGGGCCCTGTGGTCTCTTCTAGGTCAGTGTATGGCATTTCCTTCCCCTTGTCACAGGCACCTGGGAGCATGTCTGCACCTGGAGAAAGACTTTCCCGTAGGAAGCCGGTTTTTGTCAAACGGGTCCCAGTGCCCTGCTCCTCTCTTTTCACTCCTGCTGCCAGAAGCCAAGGGAGGATGGGAGGGCTTAGAACATGGCTGGGCACTGTGGTTTCTTCCAGAGAAGTGGAGGGCATTTGCATTACCTTGCCACAACCACTTTGGATAGGGTGTGCACCTCAGGAAAACTGTTTCGGTGGGAAGCCTGCTTTTTGCAAAGGGGTCTCAGTGCCGTGGGGCTCGGCTGTCCCTCCAGCTCCCCAAAGCACAGGGACGAGGTGAGGGGCTTAGACCATGCCTGGGCAATGTTGTTTCTTACACCTTGGTGTGTGGCATTTCGTTGACCTAGCTACCCCCACTTGGGATAGGTTTTCCACAGCAAGCACCTCTTGTTCGTCGGAAGCCGTTTTTGCCCCAGGGGTCTCCGGGCTGTGTTCGTTGGGGTTGAACTCCTGCTAGCAAAACCGCCGGGATGAGGGAAGGGCTCAGACTGTGCCTGGGCCCTGTGGTCTCTTCCAGTTCAGTGCATGGCATTTCCTTCACCTTGCCACAGGCACTGGGAAGCATGTCTGCACGTGGAGAAGGACTTCCTCGTGGGAAGCCCGTTTCTGTCAAAGGGTCCCAGTGCTGTGCTCCTCTCTTTTCTCTCCTGCTGGCAGAAGCCCAGGGAGGAGGGGAGGACTTAGAACATGGCTGGGCACTGGGGTTTCTTCCAGAGAAGGGGATGGCATTTGCTTTCCATTGCCACCACCCCTTGGGATAGGGTCTGCACCTCAGGAAAGCTGTTTCCGTGGGAAGCCGGGTGTCTGCCCAACGGGCCACAGGGCCGTGGGCCTCGGGGGTCCCTCCGGCTCCCCACAGCACAGGGACGAGGTGAGGGGCTTAGACCATGCCTGGGCCATGTTACTTCTTCCACCTGGGTGTGTGGCATTTTGTTGACCTGGCTACCCCCACTTGGGATAGGTTTTCCACAGCAAGCACCTATTGTTCGCCGGAAGCCGTTTTTGCCCCAGGGCTCTCCGGGCTGTGTTCCTTGGGATTGAACTCCTGCTAGCAAACCCGCCGGGATGAGGGAAGCGTTCAGACTGTGCCTGGGCCCTGTGGTCTCTTCCAGGTCAGTATATGGCATTTCCTTCCCCTTGCCACAGGCACCTAGGAGCATGTCTGCACGTGGAGAAAGACTTTCGCGTGGGAAGCCGGTTTTTGTCAAACGGGTCCCAGTGCTCTGCTCCTCTCTTTTCACTCCTGCTGCCAGAAGCCCAGGGAGGATGGGAGGGCTTAGAACATGGCTGGGCACTGTGGTTTCTTCCAGAGAAGTGGTAGGCATTTGCATTACGTTGCAACAACCACTTGGGATAGGGTCTGCACCTCAGGAAAACTGTTTCCGTGGGAAGCCGCCTTTTGCAAAGGGGTCTCAGGGCCGTGGGACTCGGCTGTCCCTTCGGCTCCCCAAGGCACAGGGACGAGTTGAGGGGCTTAGACCGTGCCTGGGCAATGTTGTTTCTTACACCTGGGTGTGTGGCATTTCGTTGACCTGGCTACTCCCACTTGGGATAGGTTTTCCACAGCAAGCACCTCTTTTTCGTCGGAAGCCGTTTTTGCCCCAGGGGTCTCCGGGCTGTGTTCGTTGGGGTTGAACTCCTTCTAGCAAAACCGCCGGGTGAGGGAAGGGTTCAGACTCTGCCTGGGCCCTGTGGTCTCTTCCAGGTCAGTGTATGGCATTTCCTTCCCCTTGCCACAGGCACCTGGGAACATGTCTGCACGTGGAGAAAGACTTTCCCGTGGGAAGCCGGTTTTTGTGAAACGGGTCCCAGTGCTCTGCTCCTCTCTTTTCACTCCTGCTGCCAGAGGCCCAGGGAGGATGGGAGGGCTTAGAACATGGCTGGGCACTGTGGTTTCTTCCAGAGAAGTGGAGGGCATTTTCTTTACCTAGCCACAACCACTTGTGAGAGGGTCTGCACCTCAGGAAAACTGTTTCAGTGGGAAGCCGGCTTTTTGCAAAGGGGTCTCAGGGCCGTGGGCCTCGGGTGTCCCTCCGGCTCCCCAAAGCACAGGGACGAGGTGAGGGGCTTGGACCGTGCCTGGGCAATGTTGTTTCTTACACCTGGGTGTGTGGCATTTCGTTGACCTGGCTACCCCCACTTGGGATAGGTTTTCCACAGCAAGCACCTCTTGTTCGTCGGAAGCCGTTTTTGCCCGAGGGGTCTCCGGGCTGTGTTCGTTGGGGTTGAACTCCTACTAGCAAAACCGCCGGGATGAGGGAAGGCTTCAGACTGTGCCTGGGCCCTGTGGTCTCTTCTAGGTCAGTGTATGGCATTTCCTTCCCCTTGTCACAGGCACCTGGGAGCATGTCTGCACCTGGAGAAAGACTTTCCCGTGGGAAGCCGGTTTTTGTCAAACGGGTCCCAGTGCCCTGCTCCTCTCTTTTCACTCCTGCTGCCAGAAGCCAAGGGAGGATGGGAGGGCTTAGAACATGGCTGGGCACTGTGGTTTCTTCCAGAGAAGTGGAGGGCATTTGCATTACCTTGCCACAACCACTTTGGATAGGGTGTGCACCTCAGGAAAACTGTTTCGGTGGGAAGCCTGCTTTTTGCAAAGGGGTCTCAGTGCCGTGGGGCTCGGCTGTCCCTCCAGCTCCCCAAAGCACAGGGACGAGGTGAGGGGCTTAGACCATGCCTGGGCAATGTTGTTTCTTACACCTTGGTGTGTGGCATTTCGTTGACCTAGCTACCCCCACTTGGGATAGGTTTTCCACAGCAAGCACCTCTTGTTCGTCGGAAGCCGTTTTTGCCCCAGGGGTCTCCGGGCTGTGTTCGTTGGGGTTGAACTCCTGCTAGCAAAACCGCCGGGATGAGGGAAGGGTTCACACTGTGCCTGGGCCCTGTGGTCTCTTCCAGTTCAGTGTATGGCATTTCCTTCCCCTTGCCACAGGCACCTGGGAGCATGTCTGCACATGGAGAAAGACTTTCCCGTGGAGAGCCTGTTTTTGTCAAACGGGTCCCAGTGCTCTGCTCCTATCTTTTCACTCCTGCTGCCAGAAGCACAGGGAGGATGGGAGGGCTTAGAACATGGCTGGGCATTGTGGTTTCTTCCAGAGAAGTGGAGGGCATTTGCTTTACCTTGGCACAACCACTTGTGAGAGGGTCTGCACCTCAGGAAAACTGTTTCCGTGGGAAGCCGGATTTTTGCAAAGGGGTCTCAGGGCCGTGGGACTCGGCTGTCCCTCCGGCTCCCCAAAGCACAGGGACGAGGTGAGGGGCTTAGACCATACCTGGGCAATGTTGTTTCTTACACCTGGGTGTGTGGCATTTCGTTGACCTGGCTACCCCACTTGGGATAGGTTTTCCACAGCAAGCACCTATTGTTCGCCGGAAGCCGTTTTTGCCCCAGGGCTCTCCGGGCTGTGTTCGTTGGGGTTGAACTCCTGCTAGCAAACCCCCCGGGATGAGGGAAGGGTTCAGACTGTGCCTGGGCCCTGTGGTCTCTTCCAGGTCAGTATATGGCATTTCCTTCCCCTTGCCATAGGCACCTAGGAGCATGTCTGCACGTGGAGAAAGCCTTTCGCGTGGGAAGCCGGTTTTTGTCAAACGGGTCCCAGTGCTCTGCTCCTCTATTTTCACTCCTGCTGCCAGAAGCCTAGGGAGGGGAGAGGGCTTAGAACATGGATGGGCACTGTGGTTTCTTCCAGAGAAGTGGAGGGCATTTGCATTACGTTGCAACAACCACTTGGGATAGGGTCTGCACCTCAGGAAAACTGTTTCCGTGGGAAGCCGCCTTTTGCAAAGGGGTCTCAGGGCCGTGGGCCTCGGCTGTCCCTCCGCTCCCCAAAGCACAGGGACGAGGTGAGGGGCTTAGACCGTGCCTGAGCAATGTTGTTTCTTACACCTGGGTGTGTGGCATTTCGGTGACCTGGCTACTCCCACTTGGGATAGGTTTTCAACAGCAAGCACCTCTTGTTCGTTGGAAGCCCTTTTTGCCCCAGGGGTCTCCGGGCTGTGTTCGTTGGGGATGAACTCTTGCTAGCAAAACCGCCAGGATGAGGGAAGGGTTCAGACTGTGCCTGGGCCCTGTGGTCTCTTCCAGGTCAGTGTATGGCATTTCCTTCCCCTTGCCACAGGCACCTGGGAGCATGTCTGCATGTGGAGAAAGACTTTCCCGTGGGAAGCCCGTTTTTGTCAAACGGGTCCCAGTGCTCTGCTCCTCTCTTTTCATTCCTGCTGCCAGAAGCCCAGGGAGGATGGGAGGGCTTAGAACATGGCTGGGCACTGTGGTTTCTTCCAGAGAAGTGGAGGGCATTTGCTTTACCTTGCCACAACCACGTGGGATAGGGTGTGCACCTCAGGAAAACTGTTTCTGTGAGAAGTCGGCTTTTTACAAAGGGGTCTCAGGGCCGTGGGCCTCGGGTGTCCCTCCGGCTCGTCAAAGCACAGGGATGAGGTGAGGGGCTTAGACCATGCCTGGGCAATGCTTTTTCTTACACCTGGGTGTTTGGCATTTTGTTGACCTGGCTACCCCACTTGGGATAGGTTTTCCACAGCAAGCACGTATTGTTCCTCGAAAGCCGTTTTTGCCCCAGGGGTCTCCGGGCTGTGTTCGTTGGGGTTGAACTCCTGCTATCAAAACCGTCGGGATGAGGGAGGGGTTCAGACTGTGCCTGGGCCCTGTGGTCTCTTCCAGGTCAGTGTATGGCATTTCCTTCCCCTTGCCACAGGCACCTGGGAGCATGTCTGCACGTGGAGAAAGACTTTCCCGTGGGAAGCCGGTTTTTGTCAAACGGGTCCCAGTGCTCTGCTCCTCTCTTTTCACTCCTGCTGCCTGAAGCCCAGGGAGGATGGGAGGGCTTAGAACATGGCTGGGCACTGTGGTTTCTTCCAGAGAAGTGGTAGGCATTTGCATTACGTTGCAACAACCACTTGGGATAGGGTCTGCACCTCAGGAAAACTGTTTCCGTGGGAAGCCGCCTTTTGCAAAGGGGTCTCAGGGCCGTGGGCCTCGGCTGTCCCTCCGGCTCCCCAAAGCACAGGGACGAGGTGAGGGGCTTAGACCGTGCCTGGGCAATGTTGTTTCTTACACCTGGGTGTGTGGCATTTCGTTGACCTGGCTACTCCCACTTGGGATAGGTTTTCCACAGCAAGCACCTCTTTTTCGTCGGAAGCCGTTTTTGCCCCAGGGGTCTCCGGGCTGTGTTCGTTGGGGTTGAACTCCTGCTAGCAAAACCGCCGGGTGAGGGAAGGGTTCAGACTCTGCCTGGGCCCTGTGGTCTCTTCCAGGTCAGTGTATGGCATTTCCTTCCCCTTGCCACAGGCACCTGGGAACATGTCTGCACGTGGAGAAAGACTTTCCCGTGGGAAGCCGGTTTTTGTGAAACGGGTCCCAGTGCTCTGCTCCTCTCTTTTCACTCCTGCTGCCAGAGGCCCAGGGAGGATGGGAGGGCTTAGAACATGGCTGGGCACTGTGGTTTCTTCCAGAGAAGTGGAGGGCATTTTCTTTACCTAGCCACAACCACTTGTGAGAGGGTCTGCACCTCAGGAAAACTGTTTCAGTGGGAAGCCGGCTTTTTGCAAAGGGGTCTCAGGGCCGTGGGCCTCGGGTGTCCCTCCGGCTCCCCAAAGCACAGGGACGAGGTGAGGGGCTTGGACCGTGCCTGGGCAATGTTGTTTCTTACACCTGGGTGTGTGGCATTTCGTTGACCTGGCTACCCCCACTTGGGATAGGTTTTCCACAGCAAGCACCTCTTGTTCGTCGGAAGCCGTTTTTGCCCCAGGGGTCTCCGGGCTGTGTTCGTTGGGGTTGAACTCCTACTAGCAAAACCGCCGGGATGAGGGAAGGCTTCAGACTGTGCCTGGGCCCTGTGGTCTCTTCTAGGTCAGTGTATGGCATTTCCTTCCCCTTGTCACAGGCACCTGGGAGCATGTCTGCACCTGGAGAAAGACTTTCCCGTGGGAAGCCGGTTTTTGTCAAACGGGTCCCAGTGCCCTGCTCCTCTCTTTTCACTCCTGCTGCCAGAAGCCCAGGGAGGATGGGAGGGCTTAGAACATGGCTGGGCACTGTGGTTTCTTCCAGAGAAGTGGAGGGCATTTGCATTACCTTGCCACAACCACTTTGGATAGGGTGTGCACCTCAGGAAAACTGTTTCGGTGGGAAGCCTGCTTTTTGCAAAGGGGTCTCAGTGCCGTGGGGCTCGGCTGTCCCTCCAGCTCCCCAAAGCACAGGGACGAGGTGAGGGGCTTAGACCGTGCCTGGGCAATGTTGTTTCTTACACCTTGGTGTGTGGCATTTCGTTGACCTAGCTACCCCCACTTGGGATAGGTTTTCCACAGCAAGCACCTCTTGTTCGTCGGAAGCCGTTTTTGCCCCAGGGGTCTCCGGGCTGTGTTCGTTGGGGTTGAACTCCTGCTAGCAAAACCGCCGGGATGAGGGAAGGGTTCACACTGTGCCTGGGCCCTGTGGTCTCTTCCAGGTCAGTGTATGGCATTTCCTTCCCCTTGCCACAGGCACCTGGGAGCATGTCTGCACGTGGAGAAAGACTTTCCCGTGGAGAGCCTGTTTTTGTCAAACGGGTCCCAGTGCTCTGCTCCTATCTTTTCACTCCTGCTGCCAGAAGCACAGGGAGGATGGGAGGGCTTAGAACATGGCTGGGCATTGTGGTTTCTTCCAGAGAAGTGGAGGGCATTTGCTTTACCTTGGCACAACCACTTGTGAGAGGGTCTGCACCTCAGGAAAACTGTTTCCGTGGGAAGCCGGATTTTTGCAAAGGGGTCTCAGGGCCGTGGGACTCGGCTGTCCCTCCGGCTCCCCAAAGCACAGGGACGAGGTGAGGGGCTTAGACCATACCTGGGCAATGTTGTTTCTTACACCTGGGTGTGTGGCATTTCGTTGACCTGGCTACCCCACTTGGGATAGGTTTTCCACAGCAAGCACCTATTGTTCGCCGGAAGCCGTTTTTGCCCCAGGGCTCTCCGGGCTGTGTTCGTTGGGGTTGAACTCCTGCTAGCAAACCCCCCGGGATGAGGGAAGGGTTCAGACTGTGCCTGGGCCCTGTGGTCTCTTCCAGGTCAGTATATGGCATTTCCTTCCCCTTGCCATAGGCACCTAGGAGCATGTCTGCACGTGGAGAAAGCCTTTCGCGTGGGAAGCCGGTTTTTGTCAAACGGGTCCCAGTGCTCTGCTCCTCTATTTTCACTCCTGCTGCCAGAAGCCCAGGGAGGATGGGAGGGCTTAGAACATGGATGGGCACTGTGGTTTCTTCCAGAGAAGTGGAGGGCATTTGCATTACGTTGCAACAACCACTTGGGATAGGGTCTGCACCTCAGGAAAACTGTTTCCGTGGGAAGCCGCCTTTTGCAAAGGGGTCTCAGGGCCGTGGGCCTCGGCTGTCCCTCCGCTCCCCAAAGCACAGGGACGAGGTGAGGGGCTTAGACCGTGCCTGAGCAATGTTGTTTCTTACACCTGGGTGTGTGGCATTTCGGTGACCTGGCTACTCCCACTTGGGATAGGTTTTCAACAGCAAGCACCTCTTGTTCGTTGGAAGCCCTTTTTGCCCCAGGGGTCTCCGGGCTGTGTTCGTTGGGGATGAACTCTTGCTAGCAAAACCGCCAGGATGAGGGAAGGGTTCAGACTGTGCCTGGGCCCTGTGGTCTCTTCCAGGTCAGTGTATGGCATTTCCTTCCCCTTGCCACAGGCACCTGGGAGCATGTCTGCATGTGGAGAAAGACTTTCCCGTGGGAAGCCCGTTTTTGTCAAACGGGTCCCAGTGCTCTGCTCCTCTCTTTTCATTCCTGCTGCCAGAAGCCCAGGGAGGATGGGAGGGCTTAGAACATGGCTGGGCACTGTGGTTTCTTCCAGAGAAGTGGAGGGCATTTGCTTTACCTTGCCACAACCACGTGGGATAGGGTGTGCACCTCAGGAAAACTGTTTCTGTGAGAAGTCGGCTTTTTACAAAGGGGTCTCAGGGCCGTGGGCCTCGGGTGTCCCTCCGGCTCCTCAAAGCACAGGGATGAGGTGAGGGGCTTAGACCATGCCTGGGCAATGCTTTTTCTTACACCTGGGTGTTTGGCATTTTGTTGACCTGGCTACCCCACTTGGGATAGGTTTTCCACAGCAAGCACGTATTGTTCCTCGAAAGCCGTTTTTGCCCCAGGGGTCTCCGGGCTGTGTTCGTTGGGGTTGAACTCCTGCTATCAAAACCGTCGGGATGAGGGAGGGGTTCAGACTGTGCCTGTGCCCTGTGGTCTCTTCCAGGTCAGTGTATGGCATTTCCTTCCCCTTGCCACAGGCACCTGGGAGCATGTCTGCACGTGGAGAAAGACTTTCCCGTGGGAAGCCGGTTTTTGTCAAACGGGTCCCAGTGCTCTGCTCCTCTCTTTTCACTCCTGCTGCCTGAAGCCCAGGGAGGATGGGAGGGCTTAGAACATGGCTGGGCACTGTGGTTTCTTCCAGAGAAGTGGAGGGCAATTGCATTACCTTGCCACAACCACTTGGGATAGGGTGTGCACCTCAGGAAAACTGTTTCCGTGGGAAGCCGGCTTTTTGCAAAGGGGTCTCAGGGCCGTGGGGATCGGCTTTCCCTCCGGCTCCCCAAAGCACAGGGACGAGGTGAGAGGCTTAGACCGTGCCTGGGCAATGTTGTTTCTTACACCTGGGTGTGTGGCATTTCGTTGACCTGGCTACTCCCACTTGGGATAGGTTTTCCACAGCAAGCACCTCTTGTTCGTCGGAAGCCGATTTTGCCCAGGGGTCTCCAGACTGTATTCGTTGGGGTTGAACTCCTGCTAGCAAAACCGCCGGGATGAGGGAAGGGTTCAGACTGTGCCTGGGCCCTGTGGTCTCTTCCAGCTCAGTGTATGGCATTTCCTTCCCCTTGCCACAGGCACCTGGGAGCATGACTGCATGTGGAGAAAGACTTTCGCGTGGGAAGCCGGTTTTTGTCAAACGGGTCCCAGTGCCCTGCTCCTCTCTTTTCACTCCTGCTGCCAGAAGCCCGGAGAGGATGGGAGGGTTTAGAACATGGCTGGGCACTGTGGTTTCTTCCAGAGAAGTGGAGGGCATTTGCTTTACCTTGCCACAACCACTTGGGTTAGGGTCTCCACATCAGGAAAACTGTTTCGGTGGAAATCCTGCTTTTTGCAAAGGGGTCTCAGTGCCGTGGGGCTCGGCTGTCCCTCCAGCTCCCCAAAGCACAGGGACGAGGTGAGGGGCTTAGACCATGCCTGGGCAATGTTGTTTCTTACACCTTGGTGTGTGGCATTTCGTTGACCTGGCTACCCCCACTTGGGATTGGTTTTCCACAGCAAGCACCTCTTGTTCGTCGGAAGCCGTTTTTGCCCCAGGGGTCTCCGGGCTGTGTTCGTTGGGGTTGAACTCCTGCTAGCAAAACCGCCGGGATGAGGGAAGGGTTCAGACTGTGCCTGGGCCCTGTGGTCTCTTCCAGGTCAGTGTATGGCATTTCCTTCCCCTTTGCACAGGCACCTGGGAGCATGTCTGCACGTGGAGAAAGACTTTCCCGTGGGAAGCCGGTTTTTGTTAAACGGGTCCCAGTGCTGTGCTCCTCTCTTTTCACTCCTGCTGCCAGAAGCCCAGGGAGGATGGGAGGGCTTAGAACATGGCTGGGCATTGTGGTTTCTTCCAGAGAAGTGGAGGGCATTTGCTTTACCTTGGCACAACCACTTGTGAGAGGGTCTGCACCTCAGGAAAACTGTTTCCGTGGGAAGCCGGATTTTTGCAAAGGGTCTCAGGGCCGTGGGACTCGGCTGTCCCTCCGTCTCCCCAAAGCACAGGGACGAGATGAGGGGATTAGACCATACCTGGGCAATGTTGTTTCTTACACCTGGGTGTGTGGCATTTTGTTGACCTGGCTACCCCCACTTGGGATAGGTTTTCCACAACAAGCACCTATTGTTCGCCGGACGCCGGTTTTGCCCCAGGTCTCTCCGGGATGTGTGGTTGGGGTTGAACTCCTGCTAGCAAACCCGCAGGGATGAGGGAAGGGTTCAGACTGTGCCTGGGCCCTGTGGTCTCTTCCAGGTCAGTATATGGCATTTCCTTCCCCTTGCCACAGGCACCTAGGAGCATGTCTGCACGTGGAGAAAGACTTTCGCATGGGAAGCCGGTTTTTGTCAAACGGGTCCCAGTGCTCTGCTCCTCTCTTTTCTCTCCTGCTGCCAGAAGCCCAGGGATAATGGGAGGGCTTAGAACATGGATGGGCACTGTGGTTTCTTCCAGAGAAGTGGAGCGCATTTGCATTACGTTGCAACAACCACTTGGGATAGGGTCTGCACCTCAGGAAAACTGTTTCCGTGGGAAGCCGCCTTTTGCAAAGGGGTCTCAGGGCCGTGGGGCTCGGCTGTCCCTCCGGCTCCCCAAAGCACAGGGACGAGTTGAGGGGCTTAGACCGTGCCTGGGCAATGTTGTTTCTTACACCTGGGTGTGTGGCATTTCGTTGACCTGGCTACTCCCACTTGGGATAGGTTTTCCACAGCAAGCACCTCTTTTTCATTGGAAGCCGTTTTTGCCCCAGGGGTCTCCGGGCTGTGTTCGTTGGGGTTGAACTCCTGCTAGCAAAACCGCCGGGATGAGGGAAGGGTTCAGACTGTGCCTGGGCACTGTGGTCTCTTCCAGGTCAGTGTATGGCATTTCCTTCCCCTTGCCACAGGCACCGGGGAGCATGTCTGCACGTGCAGAAGGACTTCCTCGTGGGAAGCCGGTTTCCCGTCAAAGGATCCCAGTGCTGTGGTCCTCTCTTTTCACTCCTGCTGCCAGAAGTCCAGGGAGGAGGGGAGGGCTTAGAACATGGGGGGGCACTGGGGTTTATTGCAGATGAGGAGATGGCATTTGCTTTCCCTTACCACCACCCCTTGGGATAGGGTCTGCAACTCAGGAAAGCTGTTTCCGTGGGAGGCCGGCTTTCTGCCAAATGGGTCTCAGGGCCGTGGGCTTCGGGGGTCCCTCCGGCTCCCCAAAGCACAGAGAGGAGGTGAGGGGTTAGACCATGCCTGGGCCTAGTTTTCTCTTCCACCTGGGTGTTTGCAATTTTGTTGACCTGGCTACCCCCTCTTGGGATAGGTTTTCCACAGCAAGAGCATATTGTTCGTCGGAAGCCGTTTGGGCGCCAGGGGGTCTCCGGGCTGTGTTCCTTCTGGTGGAACTCCTGCTAGCAAAACCGCCGGGATGAGGGAAGGGCTCAGACTGTGCCTGGGCCCTGTGGTCTCTTCCAGGTCAGTGTATGGTATTTCCTTCACCTTGCCACAGGCACTGGGGAGCATGTCTGCACGTGGAGAAGGACTTCCTCGTGGAAGCCGGTTTCTGTCAAAGCGTCCCATCTGTCCTCCTCTCTTTTCATTCCTGCTGCTAGAAGCCCAGGGAGGAGGGGAGGGCTTAGAACATGGTTGGGCACTGGGGTTTCTTCCAGAGAAGGAGATGGCATTTTTTTCCCTTGCCTCCACCCCTTGGGATAGGGTCTGCACCTCAGGAAAGCTGTTTCCGTGGGAAGCCGGCTTTTTGCAAATGGTTCTCAGGGCCGTGGGCCTCGGCTGTCCCTCCCCAAAGCACAGGGACGAGGTGAAGGGCTTAGACCATGCCTGGGCAATGTTGTTTCTTACACCTGGGTGTGTGGCATTTTATTGACCTGGCTACCCCCACTTGGGATAGGTTTTCAACAGCAAGCACCTTTGTTCGTCGGAAGCCGTTTTTACCCCAGGGGTCTCCGGACTGTGTTCGTTGGGGTTGAACTCCTGCTAGCAAAACCGCCGGGATGAGGGAAGGGTTCAGACTGTGCCTGGGCCCTGTGGTCTCTTCCAGGTCAGTGTATGGCATTTCCTTCCCCTTGCCACAGGCACCTGGGAGCATGTCTGCACGTGGAGAAAGACTTTCCCGTGGGAAGCCGGTTTTTGTTAAACGGGTCCCAGTGCTCTGCTCCTCTCTTTTCACTCCTGCTGCCAGAAGCCCAGGGAGGATGGGAGGGCTTAGAACATGGCTGGGCACTGTGGTTTCTTCCAGAGAAGGAGATGGCATTTGCTTTACCTTGCCACAACCACTTGTGAGAAGGTCTGCACCTCAGGAAAACTGTTTCCGTGGGAAGCCGGCTTTTGGCCAAACGGGTCTCAGGGCCGTGGGGCTCGGCTGTCCCTCCGGCTCCCCAAAGCACAGGGACGAGGTGAGTGCCTTAGACCATGCTTGGGCAATGTTGTTTCTTACACCTGGGTGTTTGTCATTTTGTTGACCTGGCTACCCCACTTGGGATAGGTTTTCCACAGCAAGCACCTCTTGTTCCTTGGAAGCCATTTTTGCCCCAGGGGGTCTCCGGGCTGTGTTAGTTGTGGTGGAACTCCTGCTAACAAAACCGCCGGGATGAGGCAAGGGCTCAGACTGTGCCTGGGCACTGTGGTCTCTTCCAGGTCAGTGTATGGCATTTCCTTCACCTTGCCACAGGCACTGGGAAGCATGTCTGCACGTGGAGAAGGACTTCCTCGTGGGAAGCCGGTTTCTGTCAAAGAGTCCCAGTGCTGTGCTCCTCTCTTTTCACTCCTGCTGCCAGAACCCCAGTGAGGAGGGGAGGGCTTAGAACATGGCTGGGCACTGGGGTTTCTTCCAGAGAAGGGGATGGCATTTGCTTTCCCTTGCCACCACCCCTTGGGATAGGGTCTGCACCTCAGGAAAGCTGTTTCCTTGGGAAGCCGGCTTTCTGCCCAACGGGCCTCAGGGCCGTGGGCCTCGGGGGTCCCTCCAGATCCCCAAAGCACAGGGACGAGGTGAGGGGCTTAGACCATGCCTGGGCAATGTTGTTTCATCCCCCTGGGTGTGTGGCATTTTGTTGACCTGGCTACCCCCACTTGGGATAGGTTTTCCACAGCAAGAACCTATTGTTCGTCGGAAGCCGTTTTTGCCCCAGGGGTCTCCGGGCTGTGTTCCTTGGGCTTGAACTCCTGCTAGCAAAACCGCTGGGATGAGGGAAGGGTTCAGACTGTGCCTGGGCCCTGTGGTCTCTTCCAGGTCAGTGCATGGCATTTCCTTCACCTTGCCACAGGCGCTGGGAAGCATGTCTGCACGTGGAGAAGGACTTCCTCGTGGGAAGCCGGTTTCTGTCAAAGGGTCCCAGTGCTGTGCTCCTCTCTTTTCTCTCCTGCTGCCAGAAGCCCAGGGAGGAGGGGAGGGCTTAGAACATGGCTGGGCACTGGGGTTTCTTCCAGAGAAGAGGATGGCATTTGCTTTCCCTTGCCACCACCCCTTGGGATAGGGTCTGCACCTCAGGAAAGCTGTTTCCGTGGGAAGCCGGCTTTCTGCCCAACGGGCCTCAGGGCCGTGGGCCTCGGGGGTCCCTCCGGCTCCCCAAAGCACAGAGAGGAGGTGAGGGACTTAGACCATGCCTGGGCCATGTTGTTTCTTCCGCCTGGGTGTGTGGCATTTTGTTGACCTGGCTACTCACATTTGCATATGTTTTCCAGAGCAAGCACCTATTGTTCCTCAGAAGCAGTTTTTGCCCCAGGGGTCTTCCGGCAGTGTTCCTTGGGCTTGAACTCCTGCTAGCTAAACTGGTGGGATGAGGGAAGGGCTCAGACTGTGCCTGGGCCCTGTGGTCTCTTCCAGGTCAGTGTATGGTATTTCCTTCACCTTGCCACAGGCACTGGGGAGCATGTCTGCACGTGGATAAGGACTTCCCCCTGGGAAACCGGTTTCTGTAAAATGGTCCCAATGCTGTGCTCCTCTCTTTTCACTCCTGCAGCCAGAAGTCCAGGGAGGAGGGGAGGGCTTAGAACATGGCTGGGCACTGGTCTTTCTTCCAGAGAAGGGGATGGCATTTGCTTTCCCTTGCCACCAGCCCTTGGGATAGGGTCTGCACCTCAGGAAATCTGTTTCCGTGGGAAGCCGGCTTTCTGCCCAACGGGCCTCAGGGCCGTGGAATTCGGGGGACTCTCCGGCTCCCCAAAACACAGAGAGGAGGTGAGGGGTTAGACCATGCCTGCGCCTAGTTGTCTCTTCCACCTGGGTGTGTGGCATTTTGTTGACCTGGCTACCCCCTCTTGGGATAGGTTTTCCACAGCAAGAGCATATTGTTTGTTGGAAGCCCTTTGGGCCCCAGGGGGTCTCCGGGCTGTGTTCCTTGTGGTGGAACTCCTGCTAGCAAAACCGCCGGGATGAGGGAAGGGCTCAGAATGTGCCTGGGCCCTGTGGTCTCTTCCAGGTCAGTGTATGGTATTTCCTTCATCTTGCCACAGGCACTGGGGAGCATGTCTGCACGTGGAGAAGGACTTCCTCGTGGAAGCCGGTTTCTGTCAAAGCGTCCCAGTGCTGTCCTCCTCTCTTTTCACTCCTGTTGCTAGAAGCCCAGGGAGGAGGGGAGGGCTTAGAACATGGCTGGGCACTGGGGTTTATTGCAGAGGAGGACATGGCATTTGCTTTCCCTTACCACCACCCCTTGGGATAGGGTCTGCAACTCAGGAAAGCTGTTTCCGTGGGAGGCCGGCTTTCTGCCAAACGGGTCTCAGGGCCGTGGGCTTCGGGGGTCCCTCCGGCTCCCCAAAGCACAGAGAGGACGTGAGGGGTTAGACCATGCCTGGGCCTAGTTGTCTCTTCCACCTGGGTGTGTGCCATTTTGTTGACCTGGCTACCCCCTCTTGGCATAGGTTTTCCACAGCAAGCGCCTTTGTTCGTCAGAAGCCGTTTTTGCCTCAGGGGTCTCCGGGCTGTGTTCCTTGGGGTTGAACTCCTGCTAGCAAAACCGCCGGGATGAGGGAAGGGTTCAGACTGTGCCTGGGCCCTGTGGTCTCTTCCAGGTCAGTGTATGGCATTTCCTTCCCCTTGCCACAGGCACCTGGGAGCATGTCCGCACCTGGAGAAAGACTTTCACGTGGGAAGCCGGTTTTTCTCAAACGGGTCCCAGTGCCCTGCTCCTCTCTTTTCTCTCCTGCTGCCAGAAGCCCAGGGAGGAGGGGAGGGCTTAGAACATGGCTGGGCACTGGGGTTTCTTCCAGAGAAGAGGATGGCATTTGCTTTCCCTTGCCACCACCCCTTGGGATAGGGTCTGCACCTCAGGAAAGCTGTTTCCGTGGGAAGCCGGCTTTCTGCCCAACGGGCCTCAGGGCCGTGGGCCTCGGGGGTCCGTTACGGCTCCCCAGAGCACAGGGACGAAGTGAGGGGCTTAGACCATGCTTGGGCCATGTTGTTTCTTCCACCTGGGTGTGTGGCATTTTGTTGACCTGGCTACCCCCACTTGGGATAGGTTTTCCACAGCAAGAGCATATTGTTCTTCGGAAGCCGTTTGGGCCCCAGGGGGTCTCCGGGCTGTGTTCGTTATGGTGGAACTCCTGCTAACAAAACCGTCGGGATGAGGCAAGTGCTCAGACTCTGCCTGGGCCCTGTGGTCTCTTCCAGGTCAGTGTATGGCATTTCCTTCACCTTGCCACAGGCACTGGGAAGCATGTCTGCACGTGGAGAAGGACTTCCTCGTGGGAAGCCCGTTTCTGTCAAAGAGTCCCAGTGCTGTGCTCCTCTCTTTTCTCTCCTGCTGCCAGAAGCCCAGTGAGGAGGGGAGGGCTTAGAACATGGCTGGGCACTGGGGTTTCTTCCAGAGAAGGGGATGGCATTTGCTTTCCCTTGCCACCACCCCTTGGGATAGGGTCTGCACCTCAGGAAAGCTGTTTCCTTGGGAAGCCGGCTTTCTGCCCAACGGGCCTCAGGGCCGTGGGCCTCGGGGGTCCCTCCAGATCCCCAAAGCACAGGGACGAGGTGAGGGGCTTAGACCATGCCTGGGCAATGTTGTTTCATCCACCTGGGTGTGTGGCATTTTGTTGACCTGGCTACCCCCACTTGGGATAGGTTTTCCACAGCAAGAGCATATTGTTTGTCTGAAGCCTTTTGGGCCCCAGGGGGTCTCCGGGCTGTGTTTTGGGGGTTGAACTCCTGCTAGCAAAACCGCCGGGATGAGGGAAGGGCTCAGACTGTGCCTGGGCCCTGTGGTCTCTTCCAGGTCAGTGTATGGCATTCCTTTCACCTTGCCACAGGCACTGGGGAGAATTTCTGCACGTGGAGAAGGACTTCCTCGTGGGAAGTCGGTTTCTGTCAAAGGGTCCCAGTGCTCTGCTCCTCTTTTTCACTCCTGCTGCCAGAAGCCCAGGGAGGAGGGGAGGGCTTAGAACATGGCTGGGCACTGGGGTTTGTTCCAGAGAAGGGGATGGCATTTGCTTTCCCTGGCCACCACCCCTTGGGATAGGGTCTGCACCTCAGGAAAGCTGTTTCCTTGGGAAGCCGGCTTTCTGCCCAACGGGCTTCAGGGCCGTGGGCTTCGGGGGTCCCTCCGGCTCCCCAAAGCACAGGGACGAGGTGAGGGGCTTAGGCCATGCCTGGGCCATGTTGTTTCTTACACCTGGGTGTGTGGCATTTTGTTGACCAGGCTACCCCCACTTGGGATAGGTTTTCCACAGCAAGAGCATATTGTTCCTCGGAAGCCGTTTTTGCCCCAGGGGTCTCCGGGCTGTGTTCGTTGAGTTTGAACTCCTGCTAGCAAAACCCCTGGGATGAGGGAAGGGTTCAGTCTGTGCCTGGGCACTGTGGTCTCTTCCAGGTTAGTGTATGGCATTTCCTTCCCCTTGCCACAGGCACCTGGGAGCATGTCTGCACGTGGAGAAACACTTTCCCGTGGGAAGCCGGTTTTTGTGAAACGGGTCCCAGTGCTCTGCTCCTCTCTTTTCACTCCTCCTGCCAGAAGCCCAGGGAGGATGGACGGGCTTAGAACATGGCTGGGCACTGGGATTTCTTCCAGAGGAGGCGAGCATTTGCTTTCCCTTGCCACCAGTCTTTGGGATAGGGTTTACACCTCATGAAATCTGTTTCCGTGGGAAGCCGGCTTTCTGCCCAACGGGCCTCAGGGCCGTGGGCCTCGGGGGTCCCTCCGGCTCCCCAAGCACAGAGACGAGGTGAGGTACTTAGACCATGCCTGGGCCATGTTGTTTCTTCCACCTGGTGTGTGGCATTTTGTTGACCTGGCTACCCCCACTTGGGATAGGTTTTCCAAAGCAAGAGCATATTGCTCGTCGGAAGTCGTTTGGGCCACAGGGGGTCTCCGGGCTGTGTTCCTTGGGGTTGAACTCCTGCTAGCAAAACCCTCGGGATGAGGGAAGGGCTCAGACTGTTCCTGGGCCCTGTGGTCTCTTCCAGGTTAGTGCATGGCATTTCTTTCACCTTACCACAGGCACTGGGGAGCATGTCTGCACGTGGAGAAGGACTTTTTCGTGGGAAGCCGGTTTCTGTCAAAGGGTCCCAGTGCTGTGCTCCTCTCTTTTCACTCCTGCTGCCAGAAGCCCAGGGAAGAGGGGAGGGGTTAGAACATCCCTGGGCACTGGAGTTTCTTTCAGAGAAGGGGATTGCATTTGCTTTCCCTTGCCACCACCCCTTGGGATAGGGGCTGCACCTCAGGAAAGCTGTTTCCGTGGGAAGCCGGCTTTCTGCCCAACGGGCCTCAGGGCCGTGGGCCTCGGGGGTCCCTCCGGCTCCCCAAAGCACAGAGACGAGGTGAGGGACTAAGACCATGCCTGGGCCATGTTGTTTCTTCCGCCTGGGTGTGTGGCATTTTGTTGACCTGGCTACTCACATTTGCATATGTTTTCCAGAGCAAGCACCTATTGTTCCTCAGAAGCAGTTTTTGCCCCAGGGGTCTTCGGGCAGTGTTCCTTGGGCTTGAACTCCTGCTAGCTAAACTGCTGGGATGAGGGAAGGGCTCAGACTGTGCCTGGGCCCTGTGGTCTCTTCCAGGTCAGTGTATGGTATTTCCTTCACCTTGCCACAGGCACTGGGGAGCATGTCTGCTCGTGGATAAGGACTTCCCCCTGGGAAACCGGTTTCTGTAAAATGGTCCCAATGCTGTGCTCCTCTCTTTTCACTCCTGCAGCCAGAAGTCCAGGGAGGAGGGGAGGGCTTAGAACATGGCTGGGCACTGGTGTTTCTTCCAGAGAAGGGGATGGCATTTGCTTTCCCTTGCCACCAGCCCTTGGGATAGGGTCTGCACCTCAGGAAAGCTGTTTCCGTGGGAAGCCGGCTTTCTACCCAACGGGCCTCAGGGCCGTGGAATTCGGGGGACTCTCCGGCTCCCCAAAACACAGAGAGGAGGTGAGGGGTTAGACCATGCCTGCGCCTAGTTGTCTCTTCCACCTGAGTGTGTGGCATTTTGTTGACCTGGCTACCCCCTCTTGGGATAGGTTTTCCACAGCAAGAGCATATTGTTTGTCGGAAGCCCTTTGGGCCCCAGGGGGTCTCCGGGCTGTGTTCCTTGTGGTGGAACTCCTGCTAGCAAACCCGCCGGGATGAGGGAAGGGCTCAGACTGTGCCTGGGCCCTGTGGTCTCTTCCAGGTCAGTGTATGGTATTTCCTTCATCTTGCCACAGGCACTGGGGAGCATGTCTGCACGTGGAGAAGGACTTCCTCGTGGAAGCCGGTTTCTGTCAAAGGGTCCCAGTGCTGTGCTCCTCTCTTTTCTCTCCTGCTGCCAGAAGCCCAGGGAGGAGGGGAGGGCTTAGAACATGGCTGGGCACTGGGGTTTATTGCAGAGCAGGAGATGGCATTTGCTTTCCCTTACCACCACCCCTTGGGATAGGGTCTGCAACTCAGGAAAGCTGTTTACGTGGGAGGCCGGCTTTCTGCCAAACGGGTCTCAGGGCCGTGGGCTTCGGGGGTCCCTCCGGCTCCCCAAAGCACAGAGAGGACGTGAGGGGTTAGACCATGCCTGGGCCTAGTTGTCTCTTCCACCTGGGTGTGTGCCATTTTGTTGACCTGGCTACCCCCTCTTGGCATAGGTTTTCCACAGCAAGAGCATATTGTTTGTCGGAAGCCGTTTGGGCACCAGGGGGTCACCGGGCTGTGTTCCTTGTGGTGGAACTCCTGCTAGCAAAACCGCCGGGATGAGGGAAGGGCTCAGACTGTGCCTGGGCCCTGTGGTCTCTTCCAGGTCAGTGTATGGTATTTCCTTCACCTTGCCACAGGCACTGGGCAGCATGTCTGCACGTGGAGAAGGACTTCCTCGTGGAAGCCGGTTTTTGTCAAAGCGTCCCAGTGCTGTCCTCCTCTCTTTTCACTCCTGCTGCTAGAAGCCCAGGGAGGAGGGGAGGGCTTAGAACATGGCTGGGCACTGGGGTTTCTTCCAGAGAAGGAGATGGCATTTTTTTCCCTTGCCTCCACCCCTTGGGATAGGGTCTGCACCTCAGGAAAGCTGTTTCCGTGGGAAGCCGGCTTTTTGCAAAGGGTTCTCAGGGCCGTGGGCCTCGGCTGTCCCTCCGGCTCCCCAAAGCACAGGGACAAGGTGAGGGGCTTAGACCATGCCTGGGCAATGTTGTTTCTTACACCTGGGTGTGTGGCATTTTATTGACCTGGCTACCCCCACTTGGGATAGGTTTTCAACAGCAAGCGCCTTTGTTCGTCGGAAGCCGTTTTTGCCTCAGGGGTCTCCGGGCTGTGTTCCTTGGGGTTGAACTCCTGCTAGCAAAACCGCCGGGATGAGGGAAGGGTTCAGACTGTGCCTGGGCCCTGGGGTCTCTTCCAGGTCAGTGTATGGCATTTCCTTCCCCTTGCCACAGGCACCTGGGAGCATGTCTGCACGTGGAGAAAGACTTTCCCGTGGGAAGCCGGTTTTTGTCAAACGGGTCCCAGTGCTCTGCTCCTCTCTTTTCACTCCTGCTGCCAGAAGCCCAGGGAGGATGGGAGGGCTTAGAACATGGCTGGGCACTGTGGTTTCTTCCAGAGAAGTGGAGGGCATTTGCTTTACCTTGCCACAACCACTTGGGAGAGGGTCTGCACCTCAGGAAAACTTTTTCCGTGGGAAGCCGGCTTTTTGCAAAGGGGTCTCAGGCCGTGGGCCTCGGCTGTCCCTCCGGCTCCCCAAAGCACAGGGACGAGGTGAGGGGCTTAGACCATGCCTGGGCCATGTTGTTTCTTCCACCTGGTTGTGTGGCATTTTGTTGACCTGGCTACCCCCACTTGGGATAGGTTTTCTACAGCAAGAGCATATTGTTTGTCGGAAGCCGTTTGGGCCCCAGGGGGTCTCCGGGCTGTGTTCCTTGTGGTGGAACTCCTGCTAGCAAAACCGCCGGGATGAGGGAAGGGCTCAAACTGTGCCTGGGCCCTGTGGTCTCTTCCAGGTCAGTGTATGGTATTTCCTTCACCTTGCCACAGGCACTGGGGAGCATGTCTGCACGTGGAGAAGGACTTCCTCATGGAAGCCGGTTTCTGTCAAATCGTCCCAGTGCTGTCGTCCTCTCTTTTCACTCCTGTTGCGAGAAGCCCAGGGAGGAGGGGGGGCTTAGAACATGGCTGGGCACTGGGGTTTATTGCAGAGAAGGAGATGGCATTTGCTTACCCTTACCACCACCCCTTGGGATAGGGTCTGCAACTCAGGAAAGCTGTTTCCGTGGGAGGCCGGCTTTCTGTCAAACGGGTCTCAGGGCCGTGGGCTTCGGGGGTCCCTCCGGCTCCCCAAAGCACAGAGAGGACGTGAGGGGTTAGACCATGCCTGGGCCTAGTTGTCTCTTCCACCTGGGTGTGTGCCATTTTGTTGACCTGGCTACCCCCTCTTGGGATAGGTTTTCCACAGCAAGAGCATATTGTTCGTCGGAAGCCGTTAGGGCCCCAGGGGGTCTCCGGGCTGTGTTCCTTGTGGTGGAACTCCCGCTAGCAAAACCGCCGGGATGAGGGAAGGGCTCAGACTGTTCCTGGGCCCTGTGGTCTCTTCCAGGTTAGTGCATGGCATTTCTTTCACCTTACCACAGGCACTGGGGAGCATGTCTGCACGTGGAGAAGGACTTTTTCGTGGGAAGCCGGTTTCTGTCAAAGGGTCCCAGTGCTGTGCTCCTCTCTTTTCACTCCTGCTGCCAGAAGCCCAGGGAAGAGGGGAGGGGTTAGAACATCCTGGGCACTGGAGTTTCTTTCAGAGAAGGGGATTGCATTTGCTTTCCCTTGCCACCACCCCTTGGGATAGGGGCTGCACCTCAGGAAAGCTGTTTCCGTGGGAAGCCGGCTTTCTGCCCAACGGGCCTCAGGGCCGTGGGCCTCGGGGGTCCCTCCGGCTCCCCAAAGCACAGAGACGAGGTGAGGGACTAAGACCATGCCTGGGCCATGTTGTTTCTTCCGCCTGGGTGTGTGGCATTTTGTTGACCTGGCTACTCACATTTGCATATGTTTTCCAGAGCAAGCACCTATTGTTCCTCAGAAGCAGTTTTTGCCCCAGGGGTCTTCGGGCAGTGTTCCTTGGGCTTGAACTCCTGCTAGCTAAACTGCTGGGATGAGGGAAGGGCTCAGACTGTGCCTGGGCCCTGTGGTCTCTTCCAGGTCAGTGTATGGTATTTCCTTCACCTTGCCACAGGCACTGGGGAGCATGTCTGCACGTGGATAAGGACTTCCCCCTGGGAAACCGGTTTCTGTAAAATGGTCCCAATGCTGTGCTCCTCTCTTTTCACTCCTGCAGCCAGAAGTCCAGGGAGGAGGGGAGGGCTTAGAACATGGCTGGGCACTGGTGTTTCTTCCAGAGAAGGGGATGGCATTTGCTTTCCCTTGCCACCAGCCCTTGGGATAGGGTCTGCACCTCAGGAAAGCTGTTTCCGTGGGAAGCCGGCTTTCTACCCAACGGGCCTCAGGGCCGTGGAATTCGGGGGACTCTCCGGCTCCCCAAAACACAGAGAGGAGGTGAGGGGTTAGACCATGCCTGCGCCTAGTTGTCTCTTCCACCTGAGTGTGTGGCATTTTGTTGACCTGGCTACCCCCTCTTGGGATAGGTTTTCCACAGCAAGAGCATATTGTTTGTCGGAAGCCCTTTGGGCCCCAGGGGGTCTCCGGGCTGTGTTCCTTGTGGTGGAACTCCTGCTAGCAAACCCGCCGGGATGAGGGAAGGGCTCAGACTGTGCCTGGGCCCTGTGGTCTCTTCCAGGTCAGTGTATGGTATTTCCTTCATCTTGCCACAGGCACTGGGGAGCATGTCTGCACGTGGAGAAGGACTTCCTCGTGAAAGCCGGTTTCTGTCAAAGGGTCCCAGTGCTGTGCTCCTCTCTTTTCTCTCCTGCTGCCAGAAGCCCAGGGAGGAGGGGAGGGCTTAGAACATGGCTGGGCACTGGGGTTTATTGCAGAGCAGGAGATGGCATTTGCTTTCCCTTACCACCACCCCTTGGGATAGGGTCTGCAACTCAGGAAAGCTGTTTACGTGGGAGGCCGGCTTTCTGCCAAACGGGTCTCGGGGCCGTGGGCTTCGGGGGTCCCTCCGGCTCCCCAAAGCACAGAGAGGACGTGAGGGGTTAGACCATGCCTGGGCCTAGTTGTCTCTTCCACCTGGGTGTGTGCCATTTTGTTGACCTGGCTACCCCCTCTTGGCATAGGTTTTCCACAGCAAGAGCATATTGTTTGTCGGAAGCCGTTTGGGCACCAGGGGGTCACCGGGCTGTGTTCCTTGTGGTGGAACTCCTGCTAGCAAAACCGCCGGGATGAGGGAAGGGCTCAGACTGTGCCTGGGCCCTGTGGTCTCTTCCAGGTCAGTGTATGGTATTTCCTTCACCTTGCCACAGGCACTGGGCAGCATGTCTGCACGTGGAGAAGGACTTCCTCGTGGAAGCCGGTTTTTGTCAAAGCGTCCCAGTGCTGTCCTCCTCTCTTTTCACTCCTGCTGCTAGAAGCCCAGGGAGGAGGGGAGGGCTTAGAACATGGCTGGGCACTGGGGTTTCTTCCAGAGAAGGAGATGGCATTTTTTTCCCTTGCCTCCACCCCTTGGGATAGGGTCTGCACCTCAGGAAAGCTGTTTCCGTGGGAAGCCGGCTTTTTGCAAAGGGTTCTCAGGGCCGTGGGCCTCGGCTGTCCCTCCGGCTCCCCAAAGCACAGGGACAAGGTGAGGGGCTTAGACCATGCCTGGGCAATGTTGTTTCTTACACCTGGGTGTGTGGCATTTTATTGACCTGGCTACCCCCACTTGGGATAGGTTTTCAACAGCAAGCGCCTTTGTTCGTCGGAAGCCGTTTTTGCCTCAGGGGTCTCCGGGCTGTGTTCCTTGGGGTTGAACTCCTGCTAGCAAAACCGCCGAGATGAGGGAAGGGTTCAGACTGTGCCTGGGCCCTGGGGTCTCTTCCAGGTCAGTGTATGGCATTTCCTTCCCCTTGCCACAGGCACCTGGGAGCATGTCTGCACGTGGAGAAAGACTTTCCCGTGGGAAGCCGGTTTTTGTCAAACGGGTCCCAGTGCTCTGCTCCTCTCTTTTCACTCCTGCTGCCAGAAGCCCAGGGAGGATGGGAGGGCTTAGAACATGGCTGGGCACTGTGGTTTCTTCCAGAGAAGTGGAGGGCATTTGCTTTACCTTGCCACAACCACTTGGGAGAGGGTCTGCACCTCAGGAAAACTGTTTCCGTGGGAAGCCGGCTTTTTGCAAAGGGGTCTCAGGCCGTGGGCCTCGGCTGTCCCTCCGGCTCCCCAAAGCACAGGGACGAGGTGAGGGGCTTAGACCATGCCTGGGCCATGTTGTTTCTTCCACCTGGTTGTGTGGCATTTTGTTGACCTGGCTACCCCCACTTGGGATAGGTTTTCTACAGCAAGAGCATATTGTTTGTCGGAAGCCGTTTGGGCCCCAGGGGGTCTCCGGGCTGTGTTCCTTGTGGTGGAACTCCTGCTAGCAAAACCGCCGGGATGAGGGAAGGGCTCAAACTGTGCCTGGGCCCTGTGGTCTCTTCCAGGTCAGTGTATGGTATTTCCTTCACCTTGCCACAGGCACTGGGGAGCATGTCTGCACGTGGAGAAGGACTTCCTCATGGAAGCCGGTTTCTGTCAAATCGTCCCAGTGCTGTCGTCCTCTCTTTTCACTCCTGTTGCGAGAAGCCCAGGGAGGAGGGGGGGCTTAGAACATGGCTGGGCACTGGGGTTTATTGCAGAGAAGGAGATGGCATTTGCTTACCCTTACCACCACCCCTTGGGATAGGGTCTGCAACTCAGGAAAGCTGTTTCCGTGGGAGGCCGGCTTTCTGTCAAACGGGTCTCAGGGCCGTGGGCTTCGGGGGTCCCTCCGGCTCCCCAAAGCACAGAGAGGACGTGAGGGGTTAGACCATGCCTGGGCCTAGTTGTCTCTTCCACCTGGGTGTGTGCCATTTTGTTGACCTGGCTACCCCCTCTTGGGATAGGTTTTCCACAGCAAGAGCATATTGTTCGTCGGAAGCCGTTAGGGCCCCAGGGGGTCTCCGGGCTGTGTTCCTTGTGGTGGAACTCCCGCTAGCAAAACCGCCGGGATGAGGGAAGGGCTCAGACTGTGCCTGGGCCCTGTGGTCTCTTCCAGGTCAGTGTATGGCATTTCTTTCACCTTGCCACAGGCACTGGGGAGCATGTCTGCACGTGGAGAAGGACTTTCTCGTGGGAAGCCGGTTTCTGTCAAACGGGTCCCAGTGCTCTGCTCCTCTCTTTTCACTCCTGCTGCCAGAAGCCCAGGGAGGATGGGAGAGGTTAGAACATGGCTGGGCACTGTGGTTTCTTCCAGAGAAGTGGAGGGCATTTGCTTTACCTTGCCACAACCATTTGTGAGAGGATCTGCACCTCAGGAAAACTGTTTCCTTGGGAAGCCGGCTTTCTGCCCAACGGGCCTCAGGGCCGTGGGCCTCGGGTGTCCCTCGGCTCCCCAAAGCACAGGGACGAGGTGAGGGGCTTAGACAATGGCTGGGCAATGTTGTTTCTTACACCTGGGTGTGTGGCATTTTGTTGACCTGGCTACCCCCACTTGGGATAGGTTTTCCACAGCAAGAGCATATTGCTTGTCAGAAGCCGTTTCTGCCCCAGGTGTCTCCGTGCTGGGTTCTTTGGTGTTGAACTCCTGCTAACAAAACCGCTGGGATGAGGGAAGAGCTCAGACGGTGCCTGGGCACTGTGGTCTCTCACCCGACCCGTACCCTAACTGGAACCCAAACCCTATACCCTGACCCAGACCCTTCGCCTGATCCTGACCATTACCCTGACCCTAACCCTAACCCTAACCCTAACCAGAACCCTAGCCCTAACCCGAACCCTAACACTAATCCTAACCCTAACCCGAAACCTAACCCTAACCCTAACCCTAACCGTACCACAAAAACTAACCCTAACCCTAAACCTAACCCTAAGCGTAACGTGAACACTAACCCTAACCCTAACCCTAAACCAAACCCTTACCCTAACCCTAACCCTAACCCTAACGCTAACCCGAAACCTAACCATAAACCTAACCCTAACCTTAACCCGAAACCGAACCCTAACCCGAACCCTAACCCTATACCGAATCCTAACCCGAACCCTAACCCTAACCCTAACCCTAACCCTAACCCCTAACCTGACCCCAAACTCGAACCCCTAACCCTAACCCTAACCCTAAACCTAACCCTAACCCGAACCCTAACGCGAACACCAATTCTAACCCTAACCCTCACCCTAACCCTAACCCTAACCCTCAGCCTAACCCGAACCCTAACCCTAACCATAACCCTAACCCTAAACCTCAGCCTAACCCTAACCCTACCCGAACCCTAACCCTAAAACATACCCTAACCGTAAACCTAACCCTAACCTGAAGCCGAACCCTAACCCTAACCCTACCCGAACCCTAACCCTAAACCAAACCCTAAACCTAACCCTAACCCTATCCGAACCCTAACCCTAAACCAAACCCTAACCCTAAACCTAACCCGAACCCTAACCCTAACCCTCACCCGAATCCTACCCCAAACCCTAACCCTAACCCTAACCCTAACATGAACAGGAACCCGAAACCTAACCCTAACCCTAACCCTAACACGAACACTAAACCTAACCCTAACCCTAACCATAACGTGAACCCTAACCCTAACCCTAACCCTAACCCGAACCCGAACCCTAACCCGAACCCTTACCCTAACCCGAACTCGAACCCTAACCATAACCCCAACCCGAAACCTAACCCTAACAGTAACCCTAACCCAAAACCTAACCCTAACCCGAACACTAACCCTAACCCTAATCCTCAGCCTAACCCGAACCCGAACCCTAACGCTAACCCTACCTGAACCCTAATCCTAAACCAAACCCTAATCCTAAACCTAACCCTAACCCTAACCCGAACCGTAACCATAACCCTAACCCTAACCTTAACCCGAAACCGAACGCTAACCGAAACCTGACCCGAACCAGAACACTAAACCTGACGCGAATTTGAACCCAAAACCTAACCCGATCCCGAACCCCGAACCCGAACCCCTAACCCTAACCCTAACCCTAACCCTACAAGAACCCTAACCCTAACCCTAAAACTAACCCGAACCCTGGCCCTAACTCAAACCCTAACCCGAACCCTAACCCTAACCCTAACTCAAACCCTAACCCGAACCCTAACCCTAACCCGAACCCGAACCCTTCCCTAGCCCTAACCCATACCCGAACCCTAACCCTAACCCTAACCCTAACCCTAACCCTAACCCTAACCCTAACCCTATCCGAACCCTAACCCTAACCCAAACCCTAACCGTAACCCTAACCCTAACCCGAACACTAACCCTAAACCTAACCCTAACCCTAACCCTAACCGTAACCCTAACCCTATCCCTAACCCTAACCCTAACCATAATCGGAACCCGAACACTAACCCTAACCCGAACCCTAACCGTAACCCTAACGCGAACCCGAACCCGAATCCAAAACCTAACCCTAACCCGAACCCTAACCCGAACTCTAACCCTAACCCTAACCCTAACCCTAACCTAACCCTAACCCTAACCCGAACCCTAACCCTAACCCTAACCATAACCCTAACCCGAACGCTAACCCTAAACCGAATCGTAACCCTAACCCTAACCCTAACCCTAACCCTAACCCTAACTCAAACCCTAACCCGAACCCTAACCCTAACCCTAACCCTAACCCTAACTTAACCCTAACCCGAACCCGAACCCTAACCCTAACCCTAACCCTAACCCGTACCCTAACCCGAACCCGAACCCTTACCCGAACCGTAACCCTAAACTGAACCGTAACCCTAACCCGAACCCTAGTCCTAAACCGAACGCTAACCCTAACCTGAACCCTAAAAGGACCGTAAACCTAACCCTAACCCTCAGCCTAACCCGAATCCGAATTCTAACCCTAACTTAACCCTTACCCTAACCCTAACCCGAACACTAACCCTGACGTGAACTTGAACCCGAACCCTAACCTTAAACCAAACCCTAACCCTAACACTAAACGTCAGCCTAACCCGAACCCTAACCCTAACCCTAACCCTAAACCTCAGCCTAACCCTAACCCTAAACCTAACCCTAACCCGAACACAAACCCTAACCCTAAGCCTAAACCAAACCCGAACCCTAACCCTAACCCTAACCCTAACCCTAATCCTAACCCTGAACCTAACCCTAACCCCAAACCCTAAAACCTGACCCTGACCCTAACCCTAACCTTGACCCTCACCCTAAACCTAACGCTGACCCTGACACTGACCCTAATCCCTAAACCCTGACCCTGATCCTAACCCTAACCCGAACCCTAACCCTAACCAGAACCCTAACCCTAACCCGAACCCTAACCGTAACCCTAACCCTAACCCTAACCCTAAAACTAACCCGACCCTAACCCTAACCCTAACCCGAACCCTAACCATAACCCGTACCGTAACCCGAACCCGAACCCGAACCCTTACCCGAAACCTAACCCTAAGTCGAACCCTAACCCTAACCCGAACACTAACCCTAACCCCATCCCTAACCCGAACCGGAACCCGTCGCGAACTGTCAACCGAACACGAACCCTAACCCTGACACTGACCCTGACCCTGATCCTGACCATGACCCTGACCCTAATCCTAACCCTAAACCCTAATACCTGACCCTGACCCCAAACCTAACCCTGACCCTGACCCTGACTCTAAACCCTAAACCCTGACCCTGACCCTGACCCTACCCTAACCCGAACCCTGACCGGAACCCGAACCCTAACCCTGACATGAATCTGAACCCGAACCCTAACCCTAACCCGAACCCGAATCCCTAACACGAACCCAAACCCGAACCCCTAACCCGAACCCTAACCCTAACCCGAACCCTAGCCCTAACCCTAACCCTAACCCGAACCCGAATCCTAACCAGAACTCTAACCCTAACCCTAACCATACCCGAAATATAACCCTAAACCTAACCCTAACCCGAACCCTAACCCTAACCCGTACCCTAACACGAACCCTAACCCAAAACCTAACCCTAACAGTAACCCTAACCCTAACCCTCTCCTAATCCTAACCCTTACCCTAACCCTTACTCGAACCCGAACCTGAAACGTAACCCGAACCCTAAACCTAACACTAACCCTAACCCTCAGCCTAACACGAACCTGAACCCGAATCCTAACCGTAACCCTACTCGAAACAGAACCCTAACCCAAACCCTAACCCTAAACCGAACCATAACCCTAACCAGAACCCTAGCCCTAACCCGAACCCTAACCTTAATCCTAACCCTAACACGAAACCTAACCCTAACCCTAACCCGAACCCTAACCTTAACATGAACCTGAACCCGAAACCTAACCCTAACCCTAACCCTAACACGAAAACTAACCCTAACCATAACCCTAACCCTAACCTTAACCCGAAACCGAACCCTAACCCGAACCCTAACCCTAACCCGAACCCTAACCCAAACCATAACCCTAACCCTAACCCTAAACCTGACCCTGACCCTTACCCTGACCCAAAACCCTAAACCCTGACCCTGACCCTGACCCTAACCCTAAACCGAACCCTGACCCGAACCTGAACACTAACCGTGCTGCGAACTTGAACCCGAACCTGAACGCGAACCCCTAACCTGACCCCAAACCCGAACCCCTAACCCTAACCCTAAACCTAACCCTAACCCGAACCCTAACCCGAACACCAATTCTAACCCTAACCCTAACCCTAACCCTAACCCTAACCGAAAACGAACCCGAACCCGAACCATAACCCAAACGCGAACCCTAACCCTAACCCGAACCCGAACCCTATCCCTAACCCTAAACTTAAACCCTAAAACCTCACCGTGACCCTAACACTAACCCTGATCCTGACCATGAACCTGACCCTGACCCTAGACACTAAACCCTGACGCTGACCCTGACCCTAACCCAAACCCAAAACCTGACCTGAACCCTAACCCTAACCCTAACCCTAACCCTAAAACAAACCCTAACCGTAAACCTAACCCTAACCTGAAGCCGAACCCTAAACCTAACCCTACCCGAACCCTAACCCTAAACCAAACCCTAAACCTAACCCTAACCCTACCCGAACCCTAACCCTAAACCAAACCCTAACCCTAAACCTAACCCGAACCCTAACCCTAACCCTTACCCGAATCCTAACCTAAACCCTAACCCTAACCCTAACCCTAACATGAACAGAAACCTGAAACCTAACCCTAACCCTAACACGAACACTAAACCTAACCCTACCCTAACCATAACGTGAACCCTAACCCTAACCCTAACCCTAACCCGAACCCTAACCCTAACCCAAACCCTCACCCTAACCCGAACTCTAACCCTAACCATAACCCCAAGCCGAAACCTAACCCTAACAGTAACCCTAACCCGAAACCTAACCCTAACCCGAACACTAACCCTAACCCTAATCTTCAGCCTAACCCGAACCCGAACCCTAACGCTAACCCTACCTGAACCCTAATCCTAAACCAAACCCTAACCCTAAACCTAACCCTAACCCTAACCCGAACCGTAACCATAACCCTAACCCTAACCTTAACCCGAAACCGAACGCTAACCGAAACCTGACCCGAACCAGAACACTAAACCTGACGCGAATTTGAACCCAAAACCTAACCCGACCCCGAACCCCGAACCCGAACCCCTAACCCTAACCCTAACCCTAACCCTAACCCTACAAGAACCCTAACCCTAACCCTAAAATTAACCCGAACCCTGGCCCTAACTCAAACCCTAACCCGAACCCTAACCCTAACCCTAACCCTAACCCTAACCCGTACCCTCACCCTAACCCTAATCCCTAAACACTGACCTTGACCCTAACCCTAACCCTGACACTGACCCTGACCCTAACCCTAACCCGAACCCTGACCGGAACCTGAAGCCTAACCCTGACGCGAACCTGAACCCGAACCCAAACCCCGAACCTGAACCCGAAACCAAACCCCTAACCCTAAGCCTAACCCTAACCCGAACCCTTACATGAACCCAAACCCTAATGCGAACCCTCACCCGAACCCTAACCCGAACCCTATCCCTAAACCGAACCCGAACCTGACCCGAACCCTAATCACGAAACCTAACCCTGACCCTGACCATGACCCTGACCCTAACCCTCAACCTAAACCCTCAAACCTGACCCTGAACCTAACCTTAAACCTGACCCTGACCCTGACCCTAAACCCTAAACCCTGACACTGACCCTGACCCTCACCCTAACCCGAACCCTGACCCGAACCTGAACACTAACCCTGACGCGAACATCAACCCGAAACCTAACCCGAATCCTAACCCGAACCCTAACCCTAACCCTAACCCTAACCCTAACCCTAACCCTAACCCTCACCCGAACCCTAACACGAACGCTAACCCTAACCGTGACTCTAACACTAACATTAAACTTAACCCTAACCCGAATCTGAGCCCTAACTCTAACCCTAACCCTATCCGAACCCTAACTCTAACCCAAACCCTAACCGTAACCCTAACACGAAAACTAACCCTAACCCTAACCCTAACCCTAACCCTAACCCTATCCCAACCCCGAACCCAAATCGTAACCGTAACCCTAACCGTAACCCTAACCCTAACCCTAACCATAATCGGAACCCGAACCCTAACCCTAACCCGAACCCTAACCCTAAACCTAAACCTAACCCAAAACCGAACCCGAACCCTAACCCTACCCGTAACCCTAACCCGAACACTAAACCTAACCTGACCCTAACCCTAACCCTATCCCTAACCTGAAACCTAACCCTAAACCTAACCCTAACCCGAACCCTAACCCTAACCCTAACCCTAACCCTAACACGAACCCTAACCCTAACCCTAACCCTAACCCTAACATGAACAGAAACCCGAAACCTAACCCTAACCCTAACCCTAACCCGAACACTAAACCTAACCCTAACCCTAACCATAACGTGAACCCTAACCCTAACCCTAACCCTAACCAGAACCCTAACCCTAACCCTAACCCTTACCCTAACCCTAACCCGAACCCGAACCCGACCCCTAACCCGAAACCGAACCCGAACCCTAACCCTAACCCTAACCCGAACCCTAAACCTAAACCGAAACCTAACCCGAACCCGAACCCGAACCCTAACCCGAACCCGAACCCTAACCCGAAAACGAGCCCTAACCCGAACCCTAACCCTAACCCTAAACCGAACACTAACCCTAACCTGACCCAAACCCTAACCCTATCCCTAACCTGAAACCTAACCCGAACCCTAACCCGAAACCGAACCCGAACCCTAACCCGAACCCGAACCCTAACCCGAACCCGAACCCTAACCCGAAACCGAACCCGAACCCTAACCCTAACCCTAACCCGATCCCGAACCCTAACCCTAACCCTTACCCTAACCCTAACCCGAACCCGAACCCGACCCCTAACCCGAAACCGAACCCGAACCCTAACCCTAACCCTAACCCGAACCCTAAACCTAACCCGAAACCTAACCCGAACCCGAACCCTAACCCGAACCCGAACCCTAACCCTAACCCGACCCCTAACCCGAAACCGAACCCGAACCCTAACCCTAACCCTAACCCGAAACCTAACCCGAACCCTAACCCTAACCCTAACCCTAAACCGAACCCTAACCCTAACCGTAACCCGAACCCTAACCCGAACCCTAACCCTAACCCTAACCCGAACCCTAAACCTAACCCGAAACCTAACCCGAACCCGAACCCTAACCCGAACCCGAACCCTAACCCTAACCCGACCCCTAACCCGAAACCGAACCCGAACCCTAACCCTAACCCTAACCCGAAACCTAACCCGAACCCTAACCCTAACCCTAACCCTAACCCTAAACCGAACCCTAACCCTAACCGTTACCCGAACCCTAACCCTAAACCGAACCCTAACCCGAACCCGAACCCGAACCCTAACCCGAACCCTAACCCGAGCCTGAACCCGAACCCGAACCCGAACCCTAATCCTAACCCGAACCCGAACCCTAATCCTAACCCGAACCCGAACCCGAATCCATACTCGAAAGCGAAACCAATACCGAACCAGAACCCGAACCCGAACCCTAACCCCTAACCCGAACCCGAACCCGAATCCATAACTGAAAGCGAAACCGATACCGAACCCGAACCGTAACTGAAACCGAACCCTACCCGAACCCGAACCCGAACCCTACCCGAACCCGAACCTGAAACCTACCCGAACCAGAACCAGAACCAGAACCCAAACCCCTAACCCGAACCCGAACCCGAAACCCATAATTGTTTGTGCCAATGTAAAGAAAATGCCATACGCTTATCTGTAAGAAACAACAGTGCCCTGGAACAGTCTGAGCCTTAATATCAGCACTGTGCTTTTGGGAGCGGGAGTTAAAGCGGAGGCAAACAGCACTAAGACACATTTGGCAAAAATCGCGTTCCAATGAATAATATTTTCTTCCCTTTCAAACCCAAACGTAAGTGGTTGTGGCCAGATAAATAAATGCCACACCCTTATGTGTAAGAAACAACAGTGCCCAGGAACGGGTTTCTACGTGAAGAAAATATTTCTCGTTGGAACTCCGCTTTTTTACTTTACCTTCCACAACCCCTTGTGATAGGGTTTCCACGTTAAGAAAATAGTTTTCATTGGAAGCCGGTTTTTCCCAAATGTGTCTAAGTGCTGTATTCCTCGGGTTTCACTCATGCTACCAAAAGCACAGTGATGATGTTAGGGCTTAGACTGTTCCTGGGTAATGTTGTTTCTTACACATAAGGGTGTGGCATTTTCTTTACATTGCCACAACCACATATGATAGGGTTTCAACATGAACAAAATATTTTTCGTTGGAAGCGGTTTTTTGTCAAATGTGTCTCAATACCGTGTTGTTTGGGATTAACTAATGCTACCGAAATCACTATGATGATGTGAGGGCTCAGACCGATCCTGGAAACTTGTTTCTTACAGATAAGCGTATGGCATTTTCTTTACATTGGCACAAACAATTATGATAGAGTTTGCAAAAGAGAAAATTTATTTCATTGAAAGGCGGTTTTTGCCAAATTTTCTCAGCTGTTTGCCTCGGTTTTAACTCATGATACCAAAAGAACAGTGATGATCTTAGGGCTCAGACCGTCCATGGGACCAGTTATTTCTTACAAATAAGCATATGGCACATCCTTTAGCTTGCCACAACAAATTAAGATAGAGTTTGCACATCAAGAAATATTTTTCATTTGAACCCGTTTCTGCCAAATATGTCTCAGTACTATGTCCTCAGCACTTGGGAGGATGTCTGCACGTGGAGAAAGACTTTTTCGTGGGAAGCCGGCTTTTGTCAAACGGGTCCCAGTGCTGTGCTCCTCTCTTTTCACTCCTGCTGCCAGAAGCCCAGTGAGGATGGGAGGGCTTAGAACATGGCTGGGCACTACGGTTTCTTCCAGAGTCGTGGATGGCATTTGCTTTACCTTGCCACAACCACTTGTGAGAGGGTCTGCACCTCAGGAAAACTGTTTCCGTGGGAAGCCGGCTTTTGGCCAAACGGGTCTCAGGGCCGTGGGCCTCGGGTGTCCCTCCGGCTCCCCAAAGCACAGAGACGAGGTGAGGGGCTTAGACCATGCCTGGGCCATGTTGTCTCTTGGTGTGTGGCATTTTGTTGACCTGGCTACCCCCACTTGGGATAGGTTTTCCACAGCAAGAGCATATTGTACGTCGGAAGGCGTTTGGGCCCCAGGGGTCTCCGGGCTGTGTTCGTTGGGGTTGAACTCCTGCTAGCAAAACCGACGGGATGAGGGAAGGGCTCAGACTGTGCCTGGGCCCTGTGGTCTCTTCCAGGTCAGTGTATGGCATTTCCTTCACCTTGCCACAGGCACTGGGGAGCATGTCTGGACGGGGAGAAGGACTTCCTCGTTGGAAGCCGGTTTCTGTCAAAGAGTCCCAGTGCTGTGTTCCTCTCTTTTCACTCCTGCTGCCAGAAGCCCAGGGAGGATGGGAGGGCTTAGAACATGGCTGGGCACTGGGGTTTCTTCCAGAGAAGGGGATGGCATTGGCTTTCCCTTGCCACCACCCCTTGGGATAGGGTCTGCACCTCAGGAAAGCTGTTTCCGTGGGAAGCCGGGTTTCTGCCCAACGGGCCTCAGGGCCGTGGGCCTCGGGGGTCCCTCCGGCTCCCCAAAGCACAGGGACGAGGTGAGGGGCTTAGACCATGCCTGGGCCATGTTGTTTCTTCCACCTGGGTGTGTGGCATTTTGTTGACCTTGCTACCCCCACTTGGGTTAGGTTTTCCACAGCAAGAGCATATTGTTCGTCGGAAGCCGTTTGGGCCCCGGGGGGTGTCCGGGCTGTGTTCCTTGGGGTTGAACTCCTGCTAGCAAAACTGCCGGGATGAGGGAAGGGCTCAGACTGTGCCTGGGCCCTGTGGTCTCTTCCAGGTCAGTGTATGGCATTTCCTTCCCCTTGCCACAGGCACTGGGAAGCATGTCTACACGTGGAGAAGGACTTCCTCGTGGGAAGCCGGTTTCTCTCAAAGGGTCCCAGTGCTGTGCTCCTCTCTTTTCACTCCTGCTGCCAGAAGGCAAGGGAGGATGGGAGGGCTTAGAACATGGCTGGGCACTGGGGTTTCTTCCAGAGAAGGGGATGGCATTTGCTTTCCCTTGCCACCACCCCTTGGGATAGGGTCTGCACCTCAGGAAAGCTTTTTCCGTGGGAAGCCGGCTTTCTGCCCAACGGGCCTCAGGGCCGTGGGCCTCGGGTGTCCATCCGGCTCTCCAAAGCACAGAGACGAGGTGAGGTGCTTAGACCATGCCTGGGCAATGTTGTTTCTTCCACCTGGTTGTGTGGCATTTTGTTGACCTGGCTACCCCCACTTGGGATAGGTTTTCCACAGCAAGAGCATATTGTTTGTCGGAAGCCGTTTGGGCCCCATGGGGTCTCCGGGCTGTGTTCGTTGGGGTTGAACTCCTGCTAGCAAAACCGCCGGGATGAGGGAAGGGTTCAGACTGTGCCTGGGCCCTGTGGTCTCTTCCAGGTCAGTGTATGGCATTTCCTTCACCTTGCCACAGGCACCTGGGAGCATGTCTGCACGTGGGGAAGGACTTCCCCCTGGGAAGCCGGTTTCTGTCAAACGGATCCCAGTACTGTGCTCCTCTCTTTTCACTCCTGCTGCCAGAAGCCCAGGGAGGAGGGGAGGGCTTAGAACATGGCTGGGCACTGGGGTTTCTTCCAGAGAAGGAGATGGCATTTTTTTCCCTGCCACCACCCCTTGGGATAGGGTCTGCACCTCAGGAAAGCTTTTCCGTGATAGGCCGGCTTTCTGCCCAACGGGCCTCAGCGCCGTGTGCCTCGGGGGTCCCTCCTGCTCCCCAAAGCACAGATACGAGGTAGGGGCTTAGACCATGCTTGGGCCATGTTGTCTCTTCCACCTTGGTGTGTGGCATTTTGTTGACCTGGCTACACCCACTTGGGATAGGTTTTCCAAGCAAGAGCATATTGTTCCTCGGAAGCCGTTTGGGCCCCAACGGGTCTCCGGGCTGTGTTCGTTGGGGTTGAACTCCTGCTAGCAAAACCGCCGGGATGAGGGAAAGGCTCAGACTGTGCCTGGGCCCTGTGGTCTCTTTCAGGTCAGTGTATGGCATTTCCTTCACCTTGCCACAGGCACTGGGGAGTATGTCTGCACGTGGAGAAGGACTTCCTCGTGGGAAGCCGGTTTCTGTCAAAGGGTCCCAGTGCTGTGTTCCTCTCTTTTCACTCCTGCTGCCAGAAGCCCAGGGAGGAGGGGAGGGCTTAGAACATTGGTGGACAGTGGGGTTTCTTCCAGAGAAGGGGTTGGCATTTGCTTTCCCTTGCCACCACCCCTTGGGATAGGGGCTGCACCTCAGGAAAGCTGTTTCCTTGGGAAGCCGGCTTTCTGCCCAACGGGCCTCAGGGCCGTGGGCCTCGGGGGTCCCTCCGGCTCCCCAAAGCACAGAGACCAGGTGAGGGGCTTAGACCATGCCTCGGCCATGTTGTCTCTTCCACCTGGGTTTGTGGCATTTTGTTGACCTGGCTACCCCCACTTGGGATAGGTTTTCCACAGCAAGAGCATATTGTTCGTCGGAAGCCCTTTGGGCCCCAGGGGTCTCCGGGCTGTGTTCCTTGGGGTTGAACTCCTGCTAGCAAAACCGCCGGGATGAGGGAAGGGTTCAGACTGTGCCTGGGCCCTGTGGTCTCTTCCAGGTCAGTGTATGGCATTTCTTTCACGTTGCCACAGGCACTGGGGAGAATTTCAGCACGTGGAGAAGGACTTTCGCATGGTAAGCCGGTTTCTGTCAAAGGGTCCCAGTGCTGTCCTTCTCTCTTTTCACTCCTGGTGCTAGAAGCCCAGGGAGGAGGGGAGGGCTTAGAACATGGCTGGGCACTGGGGTTTCTTCCAGAGAAGGAGATGGCATTTTTTTCCCTTGCCACCACCCCTTGGGATAGGGTCTGCACCTCAGGAAAGCTGTTTCCGTGGGAAGCCGGCTTTTTGCAAAGGGTTCTCAGGGCCGTGGGCCTCGGCTGTCCCTCCGGCTCCCCAAAGCACAGGGACGAGGTGACGGGCTTAGACCATGCCTGGGCAATGTTGTTTCTTACACCTGGGTGTGTGGCATTTTGTTGAGCTGGCTACCCCCACTTGGGATAGGTTTTCAACAGCAAGCGCCTTTGTTCGTCGGAAGCCGTTTTTGCCTCAGGGTCTCCGGGCTGTGTTCCTTGGGGTTGAACTCCTGCTAGCAAAACCGCCGGTATGAGGGAAGGGTTCAGACTGTGCCTGGGCCCTGTGGTCTCTTCCAGGTCAGTGTATGGCATTTCCTTCCCCTTGCCACAGGCACCTGGGAGCATGTCTGCACGTGGAGAAAGACTTTCCCGTGGGAAGCCGGTTTTTGTCAAACGGGTCCCAGTGCTCTGCTCCTCTCTTTTCACTCCTGCTTCCAGAAGCCCAGGGAGGATGGGAGGGCTTAGAACATGGCTGGGCACTGTCGTTTCTTCCAGAGAAGTGGAGTGCATTTGCTTTACCTTACCACAACCACTTGTGAGAGGGTCTGCACCTCAGTAAAACTGTTTCCGTTGGAAGCCGGCTTTTTGCAAAGGGGTCTCAGGGCCGTGGGCCTCGGCTGTCCCTCCGGCTCCCCAAAGCACAGGGACGAGGTGAGGGGCTTAGACCATGCCTGGGCCATGTTGTTTCTTCCACCTGGTTGTGTGGCATTTTGTTGACCTGGCTACCCCCACTTAGGATAGGTTTTCCACAGCAAGAGCATATTGTTTGTCGGAAGCCGTTTGGGCCCCAGGGGGTCTCCAGGCTGTGTTCCTTGGGGTTGAACTCCTGCTAGCAAAACCGCTGGGATGAGGGAAGGGCTCAGACTGTGCCTGGGCCCTCTGGTCTCTTCCAGGTCAGTGCATGGCATTTCCTTCACCTTGCCACAGGCACTGGGAAGCATGTCTGCACGTGGAGAAGGACTTCCTTGTGGGAAGCCGGTTTCTGTCAAAGGGTCCCAGTGCTGTGCTCCTCTCTTTTCTCTCCTGCTGCCAAAAGCCCAGGGAGGAGGGGAGGGCTTAGAACATGGCTGGGCACTGGGGTTTCTTCCAGAGAAGGGGATGGCATTTGCTTTCCCTTGCCACCACCCCTTGGGATAGGGTCTGCACCTCAGGAAAGCTGTTTCCTTTGGAAGCCGGCTTTCTGCCCAACGGGCCTCAGGGCCGTGGGCCTCGGCTGTCCCTCCGGCTCCCCACAGCACAGGGACGAGGTGAGGGGCTTAGACCATGCCTGGGCCATGTTGTTTCTTCCACCTGGGTGTGTGGCATTTTGTTGACCAGGCTAACCCCACTTGGGATAGGTTTTCCACAGCAAGAGCATATTGTTCCTTGGAAGCCGTTTGGGCCCCAGGGGGTCTCCGGGCTGTGTTCCTTGGGGTTGAACTCCTGCTAGCAAAACCGCCGGGATGAGGGAAAGGCTCAGACTGTGCCTGGGCCCTGTGGTCTCTTCCAGGTCAGTGTATGGCATTTCCTTCACCTTGCCACAGGCACTGGGAAGCATGTCTGCAAGTGGAGAAGGACTTCCTCGTGGGAAGCCGGATTCTGTCAAAGGGTCCCAGTGCTGTGCTCCTCTCTTTTCTCTCCTGCTGGCAGAAGCCCAGGGAGGAGGGGAGGGCTTAGAACATGGCTGGGCACTGGGGTTTCTTCCAGAGAAGGGGATGGCATTTGCTTTCCCTTGCCACCACCCCTTGGGATAGGGTCTGCACCTCAGGAAAGCTGTTTCCTTGGGAAGCCAGCTTTCTGCCCAACGGGCCTCAGGGCCGTGGGCCTCGGGGGTCCCTCCGGCTCCCCAAAGCACAGGGACGAGGTGAGGGGCTTAGACCATGCCTGGGCCATGTTGTTTCTTCCACCTGGGTGTGTGGCATTTTGTTGACCTGGCTATACCCACTTGGGATAGGTTTTCCACAGCAAGAGCATATTGCTCGTCGGAAGCCATTTGGGCCCCAGCGGGTCTCCGGCCTGTGTTCGTTGGGGTTGAACTCCTGGTAGCAAAACCGCCGGGATGAGGGAAAGGCTCAGACTGTGCCTGGGCCCTGTGGCCTCTTCCAGGTCAGTGTATGGCATTTCCTTCACCTTGCCACAGGCATTGGGGAGCATGTCTGCACGTGGAGAAGGACTTCCTCGGGGGAAGCCGGTTTCTGTCAAAGGGTCCCAGTGTTGTCCTTCCCTCTTTTCACTCCTGGTGCTAAAGCCCAGGGAGGAGGGGAGGGCTTAGAACATGGCTGGGCACTGGGGTTTCTTCCAGAGAAGGGGATGGCATTTGCTTTCCCTTGCCACCACCCCTTGGGATAGGGTCTGCACCTCAGGAAAGCTGTTTCCTTGGGAAGCCGGATTTCTGCCCAACGGGCCTCAGGGCCGTGGGCCTCGGGGGTCCCTCCGGCTCCCCAAAGCACAGGGACGAGGTGAGGGGCTCAGACCATGCCTGGGCAATGTTGTTTCTTCCACCTGGGTGTGTGGCATTTTGTTGACCTGGCTACCCCCACTTGGGATAGGTTTTCCACAGCAAGAGCACATTGTTCCTCCTAAGCCGTTTGGGCCCCAGGGGGTCCCGGGCTGTGTTCGTTGTGGTGGAACTCCTGCTAGCAAAACCGCCGGAATGAGGCAAGGGCTCAGACTGTGCCTGGGCCCTGTGGTCTCTTTCAGGTCAGTGTATGGCATTTCGTTCACCTTGCCACAGGCACTGGGGAGCATGTCTGCACGTGGAGAAGGACTTTCTCGTGGGAAGCCGGTTTCTGTCAAACGGGTCCCAGTGCTCTGCTCCTCTCTTTTCACTCCTGCTGCCAGTAGCCCAGGGAGGATGGGAGGGCTTAGAACATGGCTGGGCACTGTGGTTTCTTCCAGTGAAGTGGACGGCATTTGCTTTACCTTGCCACAACCACTTGTGAGAGGGAATGCACTTCAGGAAAACAGTTTCCGTGGGAAGCCGGCTTTTTGCAAAGCAGTCTCAGGGCCGTGGGCCTCGGGTCTCCTTCCGGCTCCCCAAAGCACAGGGACGAGGTGAGGGGCTTAGCCCGTGCCTGGGCAATGTTGTTTCTTACATCTGGGTGTGTGGCATTTTGTTGACCTGGCTACCCCCACTTGGGATAGGTTTTCCACAGCAAGCACCTATTGTTCGTCGGAAGCCGTTTTTGCCCCAGGGGTCTCCGGGCTGTGTTCGTTGAGTTTGAACTCCTGCTAGCAAAACCGCCGGGATGAGGGAAGGGTTCAGACTGTGCCTGGGCCCTGTGGTCTCTTCCAGGTCAGTGTATGGCATTTCCTTCCCCTTGCCACAGGCACCTGGGAGCATGTCTGCACCTGGAGAAAGACTTTCCCGTGGGAAGCCGGTTTTTGTCAAACGGGTCCCAGTGCTCTGCTCCTCTCTTTTCACTCCTGCTTCCAGAAGCCCAGGGAGGATGGGAGGGCTTAGAACATGGCTGGGCACTGTGGTTTCTCCCAGAGAAGTGGAGGGCATTTGCATTACCTTGCCACAACCACTTGGGATAGGGTCTGCACGTCAAGAAAACTGTTTCCGTGGGAAGCCGGCTTTTTGCAAAGGGGTCTCAGGGCCGTAGGCCTCGGGTGTCCCTCCGGCTCCCCAAAGTACAGGGACGAGGTGACGGGCTTAGACCATGCCTGAGCAATGTTGTTTCTTACACCTGGGTGTGTGGCATTTTGTTGACCTGGCTACCCCCACTTGGGATAGGTTTTCCACAGCAAGCGCCTATTGTTCCTCGGAAGCCGTTTTTGCCCCAGGGGTCTCCGGGCTGTGTTCGTTGGGGTTGAACTCCTGCTAGCAAAACCGCCGGGATGAGGGAAGGGTTCAGCCTGTGCCTGGGCCCTGTGGTCTCTTCCAGGTCAGTGTATGGCATTTCCTTCCCCTTGCCACAGGCACCTGGGAGCATGTCTGCACGTGGAGAAAGACTTTCCCGTGGGAAGCCGGTTTTTGTCAAACGGGTCCCAGTGCTCTGCTCCTCTCTTTTCACTCCTGCTGCCAGAAGCCCAGTGAGGATGGGAGGGCTTAGAACATGGCTGGGCACTACGGTTTCTTCCAGAGTCGTGGATGGCATTTGCTTTACCTTGCCACAACCACTTGTGAGAGGGTCTGCACCTCAGGAAAACTGTTTCCGTGGGAAGCCGGCTTTTGGCCAAACGGGTCTCAGGGCCGTGGGCCTCGGGTGTCCCTCCGGCTCCCCAAAGCACAGAGACGAGGTGAGGGGCTTAGACCATGCCTGGGCCATGTTGTCTCTTGGTGTGTGGCATTTTGTTGACCTGGCTACCCCCACTTGGGATAGGTTTTCCACAGCAAGAGCATATTGTACGTCGGAAGGCGTTTGGGCCCCAGGGGTCTCCGGGCTGTGTTCGTTGGGGTTGAACTCCTGCTAGCAAAACCGACGGGATGAGGGAAGGGCTCAGACTGTGCCTGGGCCCTGTGGTCTCTTCCAGGTCAGTGTATGGCATTTCCTTCACCTTGCCACAGGCACTGGGGAGCATGTCTGGACGGGGAGAAGGACTTCCTCGTTGGAAGCCGGTTTCTGTCAAAGAGTCCCAGTGCTGTGTTCCTCTCTTTTCACTCCTGCTGCCAGAAGCCCAGGGAGGATGGGAGGGCTTAGAACATGGCTGGGCACTGGGGTTTCTTCCAGAGAAGGGGATGGCATTGGCTTTCCCTTGCCACCACCCCTTGGGATAGGGTCTGCACCTCAGGAAAGCTGTTTCCGTGGGAAGCCGGGTTTCTGCCCAACGGGCCTCAGGGCCGTGGGCCTCGGGGGTCCCTCCGGCTCCCCAAAGCACAGGGACGAGGTGAGGGGCTTAGACCATGCCTGGGCCATGTTGTTTCTTCCACCTGGGTGTGTGGCATTTTGTTGACCTTGCTACCCCCACTTGGGTTAGGTTTTCCACAGCAAGAGCATATTGTTCGTCGGAAGCCGTTTGGGCCCCGGGGGGTGTCCGGGCTGTGTTCCTTGGGGTTGAACTCCTGCTAGCAAAACTGCCGGGATGAGGGAAGGGCTCAGACTGTGCCTGGGCCCTGTGGTCTCTTCCAGGTCAGTGTATGGCATTTCCTTCCCCTTGCCACAGGCACTGGGAAGCATGTCTACACGTGGAGAAGGACTTCCTCGTGGGAAGCCGGTTTCTCTCAAAGGGTCCCAGTGCTGTGCTCCTCTCTTTTCACTCCTGCTGCCAGAAGGCAAGGGAGGATGGGAGGGCTTAGAACATGGCTGGGCACTGGGGTTTCTTCCAGAGAAGGGGATGGCATTTGCTTTCCCTTGCCACCACCCCTTGGGATAGGGTCTGCACCTCAGGAAAGCTTTTTCCGTGGGAAGCCGGCTTTCTGCCCAACGGGCCTCAGGGCCGTGGGCCTCGGGTGTCCATCCGGCTCTCCAAAGCACAGAGACGAGGTGAGGTGCTTAGACCATGCCTGGGCAATGTTGTTTCTTCCACCTGGTTGTGTGGCATTTTGTTGACCTGGCTACCCCCACTTGGGATAGGTTTTCCACAGCAAGAGCATATTGTTTGTCGGAAGCCGTTTGGGCCCCATGGGGTCTCCGGGCTGTGTTCGTTGGGGTTGAACTCCTGCTAGCAAAACCGCCGGGATGAGGGAAGGGTTCAGACTGTGCCTGGGCCCTGTGGTCTCTTCCAGGTCAGTGTATGGCATTTCCTTCACCTTGCCACAGGCACCTGGGAGCATGTCTGCACGTGGGGAAGGACTTCCCCCTGGGAAGCCGGTTTCTGTCAAACGGATCCCAGTACTGTGCTCCTCTCTTTTCACTCCTGCTGCCAGAAGCCCAGGGAGGAGGGGAGGGCTTAGAACATGGCTGGGCACTGGGGTTTCTTCCAGAGAAGGAGATGGCATTTTTTTCCCTGCCACCACCCCTTGGGATAGGGTCTGCACCTCAGGAAAGCTTTTCCGTGATAGGCCGGCTTTCTGCCCAACGGGCCTCAGCGCCGTGTGCCTCGGGGGTCCCTCCTGCTCCCCAAAGCACAGATACGAGGTAGGGGCTTAGACCATGCTTGGGCCATGTTGTCTCTTCCACCTTGGTGTGTGGCATTTTGTTGACCTGGCTACACCCACTTGGGATAGGTTTTCCAAGCAAGAGCATATTGTTCCTCGGAAGCCGTTTGGGCCCCAACGGGTCTCCGGGCTGTGTTCGTTGGGGTTGAACTCCTGCTAGCAAAACCGCCGGGATGAGGGAAAGGCTCAGACTGTGCCTGGGCCCTGTGGTCTCTTTCAGGTCAGTGTATGGCATTTCCTTCACCTTGCCACAGGCACTGGGGAGTATGTCTGCACGTGGAGAAGGACTTCCTCGTGGGAAGCCGGTTTCTGTCAAAGGGTCCCAGTGCTGTGTTCCTCTCTTTTCACTCCTGCTGCCAGAAGCCCAGGGAGGAGGGGAGGGCTTAGAACATTGGTGGACAGTGGGGTTTCTTCCAGAGAAGGGGTTGGCATTTGCTTTCCCTTGCCACCACCCCTTGGGATAGGGGCTGCACCTCAGGAAAGCTGTTTCCTTGGGAAGCCGGCTTTCTGCCCAACGGGCCTCAGGGCCGTGGGCCTCGGGGGTCCCTCCGGCTCCCCAAAGCACAGAGACCAGGTGAGGGGCTTAGACCATGCCTCGGCCATGTTGTCTCTTCCACCTGGGTTTGTGGCATTTTGTTGACCTGGCTACCCCCACTTGGGATAGGTTTTCCACAGCAAGAGCATATTGTTCGTCGGAAGCCCTTTGGGCCCCAGGGGTCTCCGGGCTGTGTTCCTTGGGGTTGAACTCCTGCTAGCAAAACCGCCGGGATGAGGGAAGGGTTCAGACTGTGCCTGGGCCCTGTGGTCTCTTCCAGGTCAGTGTATGGCATTTCTTTCACGTTGCCACAGGCACTGGGGAGAATTTCAGCACGTGGAGAAGGACTTTCGCATGGTAAGCCGGTTTCTGTCAAAGGGTCCCAGTGCTGTCCTTCTCTCTTTTCACTCCTGGTGCTAGAAGCCCAGGGAGGAGGGGAGGGCTTAGAACATGGCTGGGCACTGGGGTTTCTTCCAGAGAAGGAGATGGCATTTTTTTCCCTTGCCACCACCCCTTGGGATAGGGTCTGCACCTCAGGAAAGCTGTTTCCGTGGGAAGCCGGCTTTTTGCAAAGGGTTCTCAGGGCCGTGGGCCTCGGCTGTCCCTCCGGCTCCCCAAAGCACAGGGACGAGGTGACGGGCTTAGACCATGCCTGGGCAATGTTGTTTCTTACACCTGGGTGTGTGGCATTTTGTTGAGCTGGCTACCCCCACTTGGGATAGGTTTTCAACAGCAAGCGCCTTTGTTCGTCGGAAGCCGTTTTTGCCTCAGGGTCTCCGGGCTGTGTTCCTTGGGGTTGAACTCCTGCTAGCAAAACCGCCGGTATGAGGGAAGGGTTCAGACTGTGCCTGGGCCCTGTGGTCTCTTCCAGGTCAGTGTATGGCATTTCCTTCCCCTTGCCACAGGCACCTGGGAGCATGTCTGCACGTGGAGAAAGACTTTCCCGTGGGAAGCCGGTTTTTGTCAAACGGGTCCCAGTGCTCTGCTCCTCTCTTTTCACTCCTGCTTCCAGAAGCCCAGGGAGGATGGGAGGGCTTAGAACATGGCTGGGCACTGTCGTTTCTTCCAGAGAAGTGGAGTGCATTTGCTTTACCTTACCACAACCACTTGTGAGAGGGTCTGCACCTCAGTAAAACTGTTTCCGTTGGAAGCCGGCTTTTTGCAAAGGGGTCTCAGGGCCGTGGGCCTCGGCTGTCCCTCCGGCTCCCCAAAGCACAGGGACGAGGTGAGGGGCTTAGACCATGCCTGGGCCATGTTGTTTCTTCCACCTGGTTGTGTGGCATTTTGTTGACCTGGCTACCCCCACTTAGGATAGGTTTTCCACAGCAAGAGCATATTGTTTGTCGGAAGCCGTTTGGGCCCCAGGGGGTCTCCAGGCTGTGTTCCTTGGGGTTGAACTCCTGCTAGCAAAACCGCTGGGATGAGGGAAGGGCTCAGACTGTGCCTGGGCCCTCTGGTCTCTTCCAGGTCAGTGCATGGCATTTCCTTCACCTTGCCACAGGCACTGGGAAGCATGTCTGCACGTGGAGAAGGACTTCCTTGTGGGAAGCCGGTTTCTGTCAAAGGGTCCCAGTGCTGTGCTCCTCTCTTTTCTCTCCTGCTGCCAAAAGCCCAGGGAGGAGGGGAGGGCTTAGAACATGGCTGGGCACTGGGGTTTCTTCCAGAGAAGGGGATGGCATTTGCTTTCCCTTGCCACCACCCCTTGGGATAGGGTCTGCACCTCAGGAAAGCTGTTTCCTTTGGAAGCCGGCTTTCTGCCCAACGGGCCTCAGGGCCGTGGGCCTCGGCTGTCCCTCCGGCTCCCCACAGCACAGGGACGAGGTGAGGGGCTTAGACCATGCCTGGGCCATGTTGTTTCTTCCACCTGGGTGTGTGGCATTTTGTTGACCAGGCTAACCCCACTTGGGATAGGTTTTCCACAGCAAGAGCATATTGTTCCTTGGAAGCCGTTTGGGCCCCAGGGGGTCTCCGGGCTGTGTTCCTTGGGGTTGAACTCCTGCTAGCAAAACCGCCGGGATGAGGGAAAGGCTCAGACTGTGCCTGGGCCCTGTGGTCTCTTCCAGGTCAGTGTATGGCATTTCCTTCACCTTGCCACAGGCACTGGGAAGCATGTCTGCAAGTGGAGAAGGACTTCCTCGTGGGAAGCCGGATTCTGTCAAAGGGTCCCAGTGCTGTGCTCCTCTCTTTTCTCTCCTGCTGGCAGAAGCCCAGGGAGGAGGGGAGGGCTTAGAACATGGCTGGGCACTGGGGTTTCTTCCAGAGAAGGGGATGGCATTTGCTTTCCCTTGCCACCACCCCTTGGGATAGGGTCTGCACCTCAGGAAAGCTGTTTCCTTGGGAAGCCAGCTTTCTGCCCAACGGGCCTCAGGGCCATGGGCCTCGGGGGTCCCTCCGGCTCCCCAAAGCACAGGGACGAGGTGAGGGGCTTAGACCATGCCTGGGCCATGTTGTTTCTTCCACCTGGGTGTGTGGCATTTTGTTGACCTGGCTATACCCACTTGGGATAGGTTTTCCACAGCAAGAGCATATTGCTCGTCGGAAGCCATTTGGGCCCCAGCGGGTCTCCGGCCTGTGTTCGTTGGGGTTGAACTCCTGGTAGCAAAACCGCCGGGATGAGGGAAAGGCTCAGACTGTGCCTGGGCCCTGTGGCCTCTTCCAGGTCAGTGTATGGCATTTCCTTCACCTTGCCACAGGCATTGGGGAGCATGTCTGCACGTGGAGAAGGACTTCCTCGGGGGAAGCCGGTTTCTGTCAAAGGGTCCCAGTGTTGTCCTTCCCTCTTTTCACTCCTGGTGCTAAAGCCCAGGGAGGAGGGGAGGGCTTAGAACATGGCTGGGCACTGGGGTTTCTTCCAGAGAAGGGGATGGCATTTGCTTTCCCTTGCCACCACCCCTTGGGATAGGGTCTGCACCTCAGGAAAGCTGTTTCCTTGGGAAGCCGGATTTCTGCCCAACGGGCCTCAGGGCCGTGGGCCTCGGGGGTCCCTCCGGCTCCCCAAAGCACAGGGACGAGGTGAGGGGCTCAGACCATGCCTGGGCAATGTTGTTTCTTCCACCTGGGTGTATGGCATTTTGTTGACCTGGCTACCCCCACTTGGGATAGGTTTTCCACAGCAAGAGCACATTGTTCCTCCTAAGCCGTTTGGGCCCCAGGGGGTCCCGGGCTGTGTTCGTTGTGGTGGAACTCCTGCTAGCAAAACCGCCGGAATGAGGCAAGGGCTCAGACTGTGCCTGGGCCCTGTGGTCTCTTTCAGGTCAGTGTATGGCATTTCGTTCACCTTGCCACAGGCACTGGGGAGCATGTCTGCACGTGGAGAAGGACTTTCTCGTGGGAAGCCGGTTTCTGTCAAACGGGTCCCAGTGCTCTGCTCCTCTCTTTTCACTCCTGCTGCCAGTAGCCCAGGGAGGATGGGAGGGCTTAGAACATGGCTGGGCACTGTGGTTTCTTCCAGTGAAGTGGACGGCATTTGCTTTACCTTGCCACAACCACTTGTGAGAGGGAATGCACTTCAGGAAAACAGTTTCCGTGGGAAGCCGGCTTTTTGCAAAGCAGTCTCAGGGCCGTGGGCCTCGGGTCTCCTTCCGGCTCCCCAAAGCACAGGGACGAGGTGAGGGGCTTAGCCCGTGCCTGGGCAATGTTGTTTCTTACATCTGGGTGTGTGGCATTTTGTTGACCTGGCTACCCCCACTTGGGATAGGTTTTCCACAGCAAGCACCTATTGTTCGTCGGAAGCCGTTTTTGCCCCAGGGGTCTCCGGGCTGTGTTCGTTGAGTTTGAACTCCTGCTAGCAAAACCGCCGGGATGAGGGAAGGGTTCAGACTGTGCCTGGGCCCTGTGGTCTCTTCCAGGTCAGTGTATGGCATTTCCTTCCCCTTGCCACAGGCACCTGGGAGCATGTCTGCACCTGGAGAAAGACTTTCCCGTGGGAAGCCGGTTTTTGTCAAACGGGTCCCAGTGCTCTGCTCCTCTCTTTTCACTCCTGCTTCCAGAAGCCCAGGGAGGATGGGAGGGCTTAGAACATGGCTGGGCACTGTGGTTTCTCCCAGAGAAGTGGAGGGCATTTGCATTACCTTGCCACAACCACTTGGGATAGGGTCTGCACGTCAAGAAAACTGTTTCCGTGGGAAGCCGGCTTTTTGCAAAGGGGTCTCAGGGCCGTAGGCCTCGGGTGTCCCTCCGGCTCCCCAAAGTACAGGGACGAGGTGACGGGCTTAGACCATGCCTGAGCAATGTTGTTTCTTACACCTGGGTGTGTGGCATTTTGTTGACCTGGCTACCCCCACTTGGGATAGGTTTTCCACAGCAAGCGCCTATTGTTCCTCGGAAGCCGTTTTTGCCCCAGGGGTCTCCGGGCTGTGTTCGTTGGGGTTGAACTCCTGCTAGCAAAACCGCCGGGATGAGGGAAGGGTTCAGCCTGTGCCTGGGCCCTGTGGTCTCTTCCAGGTCAGTGTATGGCATTTCCTTCCCCTTGCCACAGGCACCTGGGAGCATGTCTGCACGTGGAGAAAGACTTTCCCGTGGGAAGCCGGTTTTTGTCAAACGGGTCCCAGTGCTCTGCTCCTCTCTTTTCACTCCTGCTGCCAGAAGCCCAGGGAGGATGGGAGGGCTTAGAACATGGCTGGGCACTGTGGTTTCTTCCAGAGAAGTGGAGGGCATTTGCATTACCTTGCCAGAACCACTTGGGATAGGGTGTGCACCTCAGGAAAACTGTTTCCGTGGGAAGCCGGCTTTCTGACCAACGGGCCTCAGGGCCGTGGGCCTTGGGGGTCCCTCCGGCTCCCCAAAGCACAGGGACGAAGTGAGGGGCTTACACCATGCCTGGGCCATGTTGTTTCTTCCACCTGGGTGTGTGGCATTTTGTTGACCTGGCTACCCCCACTTGGGATAGGTTTTCCACAGCAAGAGCATATTGTTCGTCGGAAGCCGTTTGGGCTCCAGCGGGTGTCCGGGCTGTGTTCATTGGGGTTGAACTCCTGCTAGCAAAACCGCCGGGATGAGGGAAAGGCTCAGACTGTGCCTGGGCCCTGTGGCCTCTTCCAGGTCAGTGTATGGCTTTTCCTTCACCTTGCCACAGGCACTGGGGAGCATGTCTGCCCGTGCTGAAGGACTTCCTCGTGGGAAGACGGTTTCTGTCAAACGGGTCCCAGTGCTGTGCTCCTCTGTTTTCACTCCTGCTGCCAGAAGCCCAGGGAGGATGGGAGGGCTTAGAACATGGCTGGGCACTGGGGTTTCTTCCAGAGAAGGAGATGGCATTTTTTTCCCTTGCCACCACCCCTTGGGATAGGGTCTGCACCTCAGGAAAGGTTTTCCATGGTAGGCCGGCTTTCTGCCCAACGGGCCTCAGGGCCGTGTGCCTCGGGGGTCCCTCCGGCTTCCCAAAGCACAGAGACGATGTAGGGGCTTAGACCATGCTTGGGCCATGTTGTCTCCTCCACCTTGGTGTGTGGCATTTTGTTGACCTGGCTACCCCCACTTGGGATAGGTTTTCCACAGCAAGAGCACATTGTTCGTCGGAAGCCGTTTGGGCCCCAACGGGTCTCGGGGCTGTGTTCGTTGGGGTTGAACTCCTGCTAGCAAAACCGCCGGGATGAGGGAAAGGCTCAGACTGTGCCTGGGTCCTGTGGCCTCTTCCAGGTCGGTGTATGGCATTTCCTTCACCTTGCCACAGGCACTTTGGAGCATGTGTGCACGTGGAGAAGGACTTCCTCGTCGGAAGCCGGTTTCTGTCAAAGGGTCCCAGTGCTGTGTTCCTCTCTTTTCACTCCTGCTGCCAGAAGCCCAGGGAGGAGGGGAGGGCTTAGAACATGATTGGGCACTGTGGTTTCTTCCAGAGAAGTGGATCGCATTTCTTTACCTTGCCACAACCACTTGTGAGAGGGTCTGCACCTCAGGAAAACTGTTTCCGTGGGAAGCCGGCTTTTGGCCAAACGGGTCTCAGGCCCGTGGGCCTCGGGTGTCCCTCCGGCTCCCCAAAGCACAGGGACGAGGTGAGGTGCTTAGAACATGCCTGGGCAATGTTGTTTCTTACACCTGGGTGTGTTGCATTTTGTTTACCTGGCTACCCCTATTTGGGATAGGTTTTCCACAGCAAGAGCATACTGATCATCGGAAGCCGTTTTTGCCCCAGGGGTCTCCGGGCTGTGTTCGTTGGGGTTGACTCCTGCTAGAAAAACCGCCGGGATGAGGGAAGGGCTCAGACTCTGCCTGGGCCCTGTGGTCTCTTCCAGGTCAGTGTATGGCATTTCCTTCACCTTGCCACAGGCACTTGGGAGCATGTCTGCACGTGGAGAAAGACTTTCCCGTGGGAAGCCGGTTTTTGTCAAACGGGTCCCAGTGCTGTGCTCCTCTCTTTTCACTCCGGCTGTCAGAAGCCCAGTGAGGATGGGAGGGCTTAGAACATGGATGGGCACTGTGGTTTCTTCCAGAGACGTGGATGGCATTTGCTTTACCTACCTTGCCACAACTACTTGGGAGAGGGTCTGCACCTCAGGAAAACTGTTTCCGTGAAAAGCCGGCTTTTGGCCAAACAGGTCTCAGGCCCGTGGGCCTCGGATGTCCCTCCAGCTCCCGAAAGCACAGGGACGAGGTGAGGGGCTTAGACCATGCCTGGGCAATGTTGTTTCTTACCCCTGGGTGTGTGGCATTTTGTTTACCTGGCTACCCCCACTGGGATAGGTTTTCCACAGCAAGCACCTATTGTTCATCGGAAGCCGTTTTTGCCCCAGGCGTCTCCGAGCTGTGTTCGTTGGGGTTGAAGTCCTGCTAGCAAAACTGCCGGGACGAGGGAAGGGTTCAGACTGTGCCTGGGCCCTGTGGTCTCTTCCATGTCAGTGTATGGCATTTCCTTCCCCTTGCCACAGGCACTTGGGAGCATGTCTGCACGTGGAGAAAGACTTTTGCGTGGGAAGCCGGTTTTTGTCAAACGGGTCCCAGTGCTGTGCTCCTCTCTTTTCACTCCTGCTTCCAGAAGCCCAGGGAGGATGGGAGGGCTTAGAACATGGCTGGGCACTGTGGTTTCTTCCAGAGAAGTGGAGGGCATTTGCATCACCTTTCCACAACCACTTGGGATAGGGTGTGCACCTCAGGAAAACTGTTTCCGTGGGAAGCCGGCTTTTTGCAAAGGGGTTTCAGGGCCCTGGGCCTCGGCTGTCCCTCCGGCTCCCCAAAGCACAGGGACGAGGTGAGGGGCTTAGACCGTGCCTGGGCAATGTTGTTTCTTACAGCTGGGTGTGTGGCATTTCGTTGACCTGCTTACCCTACTTGGGATAGGTTTTCCACAGCAAGCACCTGTTGTTCGTCCGAAGCCGTTTTTGCCTCAGGGTCTCCCGGCTGTGTTCGTTGGGGTTGAACTCCTGCTAGCAAAACAGCCGGGATGAGGGAAGGGCTCAGACTGTGCCTGGGCCCTGTGGTCTCTTCGAGGTCAGTGTATGGCATTTCTTTCACCTTGCCACAGGCACTGGGGAGCATGTCTGCACGTGGAGAAGGACTTTCTCGTGGGAAGCCGGTTTCTGTCAAACGGGTCCCAGTGCTCTGCTCCTCTCTTTTCACTCCTGCTGCCAGAAGCCCAGGGAGGATGGGAGGGCTTAGAACATGGCTGGGCACTGTGGTTTCTTCCAGAGACGTGGAGGGCATTTGCTTTACCTTGCCACAACCACTTGTGAGAGGGTCTGCACCTCAGGAGAACTGTTTCCGTGGGAAGCCGGCTTTTTGCAAAGGGGTCTCAGGGCCGTGGGCCTCGGCTGTCCCTCCGGCTCCCCAAAGCACAGGGACGAGGTGAGGGGCTTAGACCATGCAAGGGCAATGTTTTTCCTTACCCCTGGGTGTGTGGCATTTTGTTTACCTGGCTACCCCCACTGGGATAGGTTTTCCACAGCAAGAGCATATTGTTCGTCGGAAGCTGTTTTTGCCCCAGGGGTCTCCGGGCTGTATTCGTTGGGGTTGAACTTCTGCTAGCAAAAGCGCCGGGATGAGGGAAGAGCTCAGACAGTGCCTGGGCACTGTGGTCTCTTACCTGACCCGTACCCTAACTGGAACCCAAACCCTATACCCTGACCCAGACCCTTAGCCTGATCCTGACCATTACCCTGACCCTAACCCTAACCCTAACCCTAACCAGAACCCTAGCCCTAACCCGAACCCTAACACTAATCCTAACCCTAACCCGAAACATAACCCTAACCCTAACCCTACCACGAAAACTAACCCTAACCCTAAACCTAACCCTAAGCGTAACGTGAACCCTAACCCGAACCCTAACCCTAACCCTAACCTAACCCTAACCCGAACCCTAACCCTAACCCTAACCCTAACCCTAACCCTAACCCTAACGCTAACGCGAACCCTAACCATAACCCTAACCCTAACCTTAACCCGAAACCGAACCCTAACCCGAACCCTAACCCTAAACCTGACCCTGACCCTTACCCTGACCCTAAACCCAAAACCCTGACCCTGACCCTGACCCTAACCCTAACCCTAACCCTGACCCGAACCTGAACACTAACCGGGATGCGAACTTGAACCCGAACCTGAACGCGAACCCCTAACCTGACCCCAAACCCGAACCCCTAACCCTAACCCTAACCCTAAACCTAACCCTAACCCGAACCCTAACCCGAACACCAATTCTAACCCTAACCCTAACCCTACCCCTAACCGAAAACGAACCCGAACCCGAACCATAACCCAAACGCGAACCCTAACCCTAACCCGAACCCGAACCCTATCCCTAACCCTAAACTTTTCCCTAAAACCTCACCGTGACCCTAACACTAACCCTGATCCTGACCATGAACCTGACTCTGACCCTAGACCCTAAACCCTGACGCTGACCCTGACCCTAACCCAAACCCAAAACCTGACCCGAACCCTAACCCTAACCCTAACCCTAACCCTAACCCTAACCCTAAAACAAACCCTAACCGTAAACCTAACCCTAACCTGAAGCCGAACCCTAACCCTAACCCTACCCGAACCCTAACCCTAAACCAAACCCTAAACCTAACCCTAACCCTACCCGAACCCTAACCCTAAACCAAACCCTAACCCTAAACCTAACCCGAACCCTAACCCTAACCCTCACCCGAATCCTAACCTAAACCCTAACCCTAACCCTAACCCTAACATGAACAGAAACCCGAAACCTAACCCTAACCCTAACCCTAACACGAACACTAAACCTAACCCTAACCCTAACCATAACGTGAAACCTAACCCTAACCCTAACCCTAACCCTAACCCGAAACCGAACGCTAACCGAAACCTGACCCGAACCAGAACACTAAACCTGACGCGAATTTGAACCCAAAACCTAACCCGATCCCGAACCCCGAACCCGAACCCCTAACCCCAACCCTAACCCTAACCCTACAAGAACCCTAACCCTAACCCTAAAACTAACCCGAACCCTGGCCCTAACTCAAACCCTAACCCGAACCCTAACCCTAACCCTAACTCAAACCCTAACCCGAACCCTAACCCTAACCCGAACCCGAACCCTTCCCTAGCCCTAACCCATACCCGAACCCTAACCCTAACCCTACCCGAACCCTAACCCTAACCCGACCCTCACCCTAACCCTAATCCCTAAAAACTGACCTTGACCCTAACCCTAACCCTGACACTGACCCTGACCCTAACCCTAACCCGAACCCTGACCGGAACCTGAAGCCTAACCCTGACGCGAACCTGACCCCGTACCCAAACCCCGAACCTGAACCCGAAACCAAACACCTAACCCTAAGCCTAACCCTAACCCGAACCCTTACATGAACCCAAACCCTAATGCGAACCCTCACCCGAACCCTAACCCGAACCCTATCCCTAAACCGAACCCGAACCTGACCCGAACCCTAATCACGATACCTAACCCTGACCCTGACCATGACCCTGACCCTAACCCTCACCCTAAACCCTCAAACCTGACCCTGAACCTAACCTTAAACCTGACCCTGACCCTGACCCTAAACCCTAAACCCTGACACTGACCCTGACCCTCACCCTAACCCGAACCCTGACCCGAACCTGAACACTAACCCTGACGCGAACATCAACCCGAAACCTAACCCGAACCCTAAACCGAACCCTAACCCTAACCCTAACCCTAACCCTCACCCGAACCCTAACACGAACGCTAACCCTAACCCTGACTCTAACACTAACATTAAACTTAACTCTAACCCGAATCTGAGCCCTAACTCTAACCCTACCCTATCCGAACCCTAACCCTAACCCAAACCCTAACCGTAACCCTAACGCGAACACTAACCCTAATCCTAACCCTAACCCTAACCCTAACCCTAACCCTATCCGAAACCTAACCCTAACCCAAACCCTAACCGTAACCCTAACCCTAACCCGAACACTAACCCTAAACCTAACCCTAACCCTAACCCTAACCGTAACCCTAACCCTAACCCGAACACTAACCCTAACCATAATCGGAACCCGAACACTAACCCTAACCCGAACCCTAACCCTAACCCTAACCCTAACCCTAACCCTAACCCGTACCCTAACCCGAACCCGAACCCTTACCCGAACCCTAACCCTAAACTGAACCGTAACCCTAACCCGAACCCTAGTCCTAAATCGAACGCTAACCCTAACCTGAACCCTAAAAGGACCCTAAACCTAACCCTAACCCTCAGCCTAACCCGAATCCGAATTCTAACCCTAACTTAACCCTTACCCTAACCCTAACCCGAACACTAACCCTGACGTGAACTTGAACCCGAACCCTAACCTTAAACCAAACCCTAACCCTAACACTAAACGTCAGCCTAACCCGAACCCTAACCCTAACCCTAACCCTAACCCTAAACCTCAGCCTAACCCTAACCCTAAACCTAACCCTAACCCGAACACAAACCCTCACCCTAAGCCTAAACCGAACCCGAACCCTAACCCTAACCCTAACCCTAATCCTAACCCTGAACCTAACCCTAACCCCAAACCCTAAAACCTGACCCTGACACTAACCCTAACCTTGACCCTCACCCTAAACCTAACGCTGACCCTGACACTGACCCTAATCCCTAAACCCTGACCCTGATCCTAACCCTAACCCGAACCCTAACCCTAACCAGAACCCTAACCCTAACCCGAACCCTAACCGTAACCCTAACCCTAACCCTAACCCTAAAACTAACCCGACCCTAACCCTAACCCTAACCCGAACCCTAACCCTAACCCTAACCCTAACTAACCCGAACCCTAACCCTAACCCTCACCCGAATCCTAACCTAAACCCTAACCCTAACCCTAACCCTAACCCTAACCCTAACCCGAAACCTAACCCGAATCCTAACCCGAACCCTAACCCTAACCCT